>NW_028301715.1:25899134-26209615 GCF_037042655.1 Diuraphis noxia | reverse complement strand
AGCAGATTTTGCGGCGGGCTTGAGGGCCCCCATCAGACGGCGTGAAATATATTATTATGTGCGACTTGAAAATCATAATATTAAAATATGTGATACACACGCGGAACTTCGAGATGATTATTCGAGATGGCGTCGGCGCGGCGGTGGGTGGCCGAGGGGACGTGGCGGCACATTGTACCTACGTACCATAATAATATGTACGACAATAGTAATAACAATAAATACTGTACAAATGAATGTGTACCGGTACACGCGTTGTCTCGTAAATTAATGACACAATGCAAACCGTATATACGACGTTTTGATAATCCATTAATAAAAAACACACGTTTACCTACCTGCTCGCAGTGTTTTTGATACACCGAATAACGCGTAGTCCCTCTCATCGCGCACACACAATTTATTATTATACAGCCCTCGCACTATACTATTTACCTTAGATAATAAAACACGCACTGCTGTGATTATAACATATATTATTATGTACAACGTCAACGGCGAGTGTGTATAATATTATGTGCTGTCGTCGGGTCGGCGTCACACGCGATTCGTCTTCCGAAATAATATTAACAGTATATTATTATGGTGTCGTTTTGAGCTGCGTATACCGCTGGTATCGCGGTAACTTTTATGGTACAGGTGCTGCGGCGATGACCGTTTAAAAATATACTATCGTATACATACAGAGTGTCTCACGATGATCATGACATATAATGGAATAACTTTTGTTGTATTCAATATTATTTTTTTTCCGTATAATTCATAGACACTTGCGCTACATTTTTAAGACATTTTTTTATTTTTTGATACTGATAAATAACTTATTAACTGTGAATCTGATTATAAGAACAATTTTGATGTTAAAAAGATTTATCTAAATCAAGTAGTTTATTTTTTAATATACAATATTTTTTGGTTAAATTAATTTTTTAATCGTTATAACTTTTTTATAAACATGATTTTTGAAAATTCGCTAATACGAGTATACTTCTTAAATTATTTACTTATCATATAATATTAACAATTTATGTGATACGTTTAATTAGCATCTTTTTTTTTTTTTAATCTTTCTTAGACACTGTATATTATGGTATTATGTTATCATGTACGTAGTTCTTATATGTATATGCTATAGTTAATAATATTATACTATAAAAGTATTCTTATGTAGGTATAATATTATGGTTAATTATAACCACCACGCTTAAAACTTAACATAAGGTGGTATACAAAATTATTTCGCTATATATTTACGGTATTGTGCTATAAAGATTTGCACTTTTGCCGTTTGAAATTAATTTCACCGAAAAATGTTTATTTAGCTCACAATGTTTCTTTAATTTAAATATTTCAAGACATAGACATTAAAGAATACAATAATATTATTATTTGATCAAACAAACAGTTTTCTACTAATAATAATAGCATGCAAGTAGATAGGTAGTATACACATAGATATAGGTGAATAACGTGGCAAATCAAAATGCAATAAACCAATTTTTTATTTATTATTCTAAACCCAATTACATGTTTCAACATTTTAACGCCATTGCTAATATAAAAGTATGTTTAAACAGTTTAATTTTTAAATTTATTTAATTTGCTTATGAAGGTCCCAAACGTGGAGTTACGAAGTAAAGGTGCGTGTTTTGAAAAACAAAAATCCTGAAAATAACGAAAAAGTTTGATTAAACTGTATAGTTGCAGAGCCTATATAAAAACAATCACGAAAAAATTCCAATAAACATTAAAGGCCTTCGTGACTAGAAATACGCCAAAAAGTTTTTAAGATATTAAAAAAAAAAAGGAAATAAGTGGTTTGTGTTATTTTCTTTACCTGCTACCTACATGAACTAACAGTTCGCAAAAAAAACATCTATTTTACTTTAAATTTACTTGGAAATATACTTAATAAAACTGTTTACATCACGGGCACGGTTTTAAATGTAAGCAATTACGATAATATGCGTATATCATCGAAAGAAAAATTCTTATAACATATATTTTGTGTTTACATAATCGTATAGTCAAGGTTCCGCCGATAAGATCGATAATGTAAATTAGTTCGGAGTAAAATAATAGTGTGACCAGCATTCGTGTAATGTATTAAATATTTTTCACTCAAAATGTAATCCACTTGTTAAAATGTTTTCAATTATTATATTAATTGTTGTTTAGAACAATATTACTAATGTTTGTGGAATATTCAATACGATCGATTCTGCACTCAAACATAATATAATATATTGCCCGGTCGATACATAGAATAATTTACACATTAAACACAACTACGAAAACGTCCTACCTACTAAGTTAAATGTCACTATACCGAACCACATAAATTATATTTTGCAAATAGGTAGGTTGTAGGTATATTTATTTATACATTGTATCAGTCAAATCTATTTTCGCAAAGCATTTCTTGCTTTTATATTCTATCCGGCTCGAATTGGCATCGATCCGAACCTGCTATTTATGCATCGAAGGTTTCGTAATTTATTCTCTTAAATCGTCTGTTTTTATGTCATGGTAATCGTCTGCAAGAGATGCGTACAAGAGCGTTTTCCGTTTTTTTTCTTCTGATGTGGATGTGAAACTAATAAGACTCGAGGAGAGAAGATTTTTTTCGAAAAATCATGAGTACCTACGTTCTAGACTAGTCCTCGAGGGTTCCATTTCGTTTTCAGCGACATAAAAATGCCAATCGTATACCGATTCAGGTAACACATTTTACAGACGGATTACTATTACTGTGATTTGTTTTTATTGTAAGAATTTCAAAAGTCAACTATATCTAGAACCTAAAGCAGTCGAGCCTATTCAGTTGGGTACCTAATTGTTATAAAATGTCCATGTCAGTATTATACTCGTATATGGTAAATGATGTATACACAAATATTATAATATAGGCATAGGTGAATAATGTTTTGAAAGGAAATAAGATTTGTGTTTTTCTTCAGGTGTTTCTATTCTTAATCTCTATAGTCTCTATAGAATTCATCTTTGAACTGTCTAAAGTATAAACATTTTCATGGAGATATCGTCTGCAAAATTATTTAATACTATATTTCAAATTCGACAATATTTTTTCAAGTCAAATATAAATAATTGTTTTTCATTCCGTGTTATAAATGAGTAGGTAGACAATCTGTTCAACTGTTTTCTACAATTCTTTTGTTATTTCAACCAATACAAATATTTTATTTTCTATTGATAAAATTAAAATGTAGTTAAACATTATAATATTATAGCTACCTAATTATTGATACAGTTAATAGTAAGCAAATATAAATACAATTATAAGCATTAACACAATATGTATGTAAATCGTAAATAATATTTGATAAATAATGCTTATTGAACATTTTACAAAATCAATTTGATATAAGCACATATAACAGACATATATATTTAATGGCCATTTATGCATTAAAAATATAACCCCAAGACAACTTCAAAAGTTATAGGCTGAATCGCATTCATTTTGTTATTCGTTTATACTATTCAATCAGTTATGGTTAACTATATTACGGACACCACGCACTGTGCGCCAATCACTTTAAGTGATTCTATAGAGGAATATGACGGTTAAATTATTTATTAAATTGAAGAGCGATCTATTCGATTTTAAACAATGAAGAGATGATTTTATCACCATAAAATATGATTTCTGAATATTTTATTATTAACCTTGATGAAGAATTACTATACATGAATTAATTAGAATTATTTTACGACGCTATATAAATACAGTTTTTATAGGTACATCTAAATGTACCCCAATGCGTTCATTAAAAATTACAATAAACTACATATAGTAAGTAAGTACACGCAGTATTATACAATTCGAGTGTTGGAATAGTATAGAGTAATGGATACTGTAATGTTCAACAGCGTAAAAAATAATAATCACTGTATAGTAGTAATAGAAACGGACAAGCAATTTAATTATTAAGCGTTATTTATTAAAAAAAAAATTTACACTTGCGGTTGTGATTGAAGACATAATGCTTTACGAATCGATTCATCATAATATATAGAATGTTATTAATACATAGGAATATTGGAAATACGCTACAATTAGGTACACATATTTAAGTATCCAATTTCCAGGGCCGTAATGACGAGCGATGACAGGAGGTTATGGAATAAAAATAAAACAAGACGCAACAGCTTCCTCTGCATTGGTTTTTAAAAGTTTAAGCAGACTATTATAATATTTATTACTCAATGAGAACACCGTACTTGAGCATTGATAATTTCACCTTTAGAAAATTTAGGCACTGGTATACGATATGGTATTAACAACAACTTAAATATAATAAAATAATAACTGCACACGAAATTGTGCTGTGACAGTGTGGTACGGATGAGAACTGTAAAAAGTAAAAAAAAAAAAAAACATTTTGAAATGTACCACGCAAGTATTGCTATACATTTATTATTATTATACATATTATTATAATTAAATGCGAATAGACAGTGTAGATTGTTTAGGATAGCATCGATTTATTGTAGACAACGTCTGCCCGAGTAGGTGGTTCATAAAATGACCCCCCCCCCTCACATACACACACCGTCGCCACACCACCACCCCATCGACAACTATTCGCATTCGAAACGAGTTTCGGTAAACAGTTAAATCGTCATCGGCTCTAATCGGCTTGAAATTTTCGATTAGTTTGGTCGTAAAAATAAAGACCACGAGAGACGAGACGATATGCGTACAACTATAACTATAACATTTAACATAAATAAATTATGTGATGGTTTTCGGTCGTGTAGACGAATTTCGAGGGCTCGCGGAAGAAATCCAAATAAAATTACCGAATCTCTACGGGAACCATACTCTATAACCCTGCCTCCAAAATAAGTTTATTTTGAGAACGCAAACCCGGAGCATTTTTTCTCGGTTTTTATTGTCGCCCGTAGTCGTAAATTCCCGCCGGGATTTATCCCGCATTGTTTTTGTTCCAGCTCCCGGATTTGATTAAAATATTATATTGTTTTTCACCGTCCCTAGCTGGGTCTTTGGATCTGATCCAAATGCAAAAAAAAAAAGGCTCTCCGAAAAACTCAAATAATGTAACCGATAAATTCACCTCCGTCCCAATTTTCTCTTTTACCTCCATCGTATAATGACAACAACAGTATCGGCAGTGTATACGCCACTACAAAAAAGGACTCAGGCTAATGGAAATTCTTGAGTAGGATTACGAATTACATCGAAAGAGTGGATAAAACGTAGAACACACATAAATATATCGGAAGAAAACTATTCCTCTTTGAAATAATTAAAGTTATAATTAAGTTAAATCCAGTTGATTTTTTTTTTTTTTTTTAATTGTTTTCAAAATAGCATCATAATACACATACCGTAATAATAATACGGTAGCTCTAAATTAAAGTTTATTATTTTTGTGCGGATCGCTGTAATTTATGAACAATCTAATTAATATTGTTATATTTTCTAAAGTCCTTCCATTATTTTCTGATAAATGTCGTTGAACGTTTCAAATGAGGATGTCGTGTTGATTAGTATGGAAAGTGGAGATGAGGTGGCTTCGAAGGCTATTGTGTCTGCTATTTCGTTTTCAGGTATTCCAATGTACGAGAGGCTCCACATGAAACATGTGGTGTTATAATTTATTTAAAAAATCAATTTTTGTATTCGTAACTTTTCTCTTAAAGTGCATAGGAATAAATAAATCCAAAAGCAGATAACACTTAAACTATTTCGATAATTAATTAGGTAGTTTATTTTGTTGCAGTTTTTCTTATTCGGTGTAAATATTATTAAAAGCTAAATAAACAATATTGTTTTTTGATTTACGCGTCAAAACTTTTTATTTTGGTGAGACAAAAATAATAAGCAGAAGGTTTTGTATTATATTTATTCATAATTAGTCTTCTTTTTTATTTAAATTATTTTGTACTCTTACTGTTATTTTTTTTATCAATTTAGCTGTATTTAACATTAACGACAACTTTACAGTTTTGAAAAATACCATTCTTTTCAAGAATGTTTTTTCACTCTAGTAAAATTTATTTCAAAATAGAAAAATTCCCTACTTAAAAAGTATTTTATTCTTACGATATCTAAAAGATTAATAGGTAGTTGTTTTTTTTTAATATATGCAAAAATAATTATTTACACATAAAAAATTAACGTACCTATATATAATATTCGTGCGGGTGTGATTTTCGTTTAAATTTATTACTTCACATCAAAGACTATATAGGGGTGTAATCGATGTGCATAATATACGTGTGTGTGAACAAAGTATAATATTAACAATAAAATAATTTATTGCAAAGCACCACGTCGTTTAACACATATATATTACAATATTCCAAGTATTAAGTAAATATGCTAACTTAATGTAGGTATTTTTAAAAACTGTTTTTATTTCTAGTTTATTTAAAAAAATAAAAAATAAAATAACACTGAAATGTATGTAGACAAATGATGACCAGACTTACCATGACAAATTTCGTTCCTAAAACGCCTCATTAGCAAATTATATAGGTAAGTATTTAAATTTTAAATTTTCTAAATATGTTTGGAATTAATTGCTGTTTTTAAATGTATTTAAATTTAAGTGTTTAAATGCCTGTTTAAAATATATTTAAAAATTGCCAACAAAACTGAAAAATTAAACGTTAAGTTGCAGAAGTTTCAGGTTGGAGTGCACTATCCCTGCACCAGTGCACTATCTCATGCGTTTTTCAAATGACGATGCACTTCGTCGTAAAACCTATATACATTTAACATTATCACATTAGCGCGTTTACTGTCTCAAGACAAGAACATTCGCGAACACTCAAATACTAAAATGGGCTTATATATATATATATATGTGTGTGTGTGTGTGTGTGTGTGTGTGTGTGTGTGGGCGCGCGCGCGTATAATATATTATATTAAATGCTACCCAATTCCGATTGTAAATTCGAAGAGGACGTAAATCAGCACGTGGGCTGCGAGTGGTTTTCTGAGTGTTAGACGGACCCACGTAATGATATGAGAAAAGGATACGAGGGGTTGGGGTGATACGTAAGCCCAGGAGCAGTGGGGGGAGATGGATGGTCGGGAGATAGTATCGTAGGGAGATGCTGTCGGAGACTTTTGGGCCACGGATAAGTAACCATGGTTACCGTGGCGTTATTGGCGGCGGCGTTGTTGGTGGTAGTGGTATAATAATAATACCTCGCCCGGATAATCTGGCCTCGAACCAATACTACTTCGCTACCCTTGCGACAATTTACGATCGTTTTCGGGCCACCACCCGTATAGCGTAATCTTGTATTTTAGTGCACCTTATCATCGTTTTATAAGTACTATAATATACTCTATCTGATAACGTCTTATTACATATTAGAAAGTCAAGTGTCTATCGCCGACGGTGGTATACCTATATAACAGTCGTGTATCGTATAATATTCATCCTAAGTACATATTGCAACACATTTCATACGATATATTATACGTAGGTATAGCGCACTAGTGTGTGTGTATATATATGAACATTCCACTGACTTGTAAATAATAACAAAAAATCACGTCAGGACCAGCTATATGATGATTCGGTGGTTGGGAGGCAGCTGACATGACATGTGCTCTCGTCGTACCAGTGATTACCATGCGTTCATTATTATTATTTTTTTTTATGTACAACCAAAGCGAAACGCATCGTTTCACAAGAAAATGACAACAGTGATGTTTAATTAAAAGGTTAGGTTGAAAATTAGACGAGGAAAAAACGTCGTTTATGTTCATATTTGTATTATATTTTTATCCTTTCATTTTTGAATTCTATGGTTAGTAATTACGATACGTATATACTATACACAATGATGCTATTGTGTTGAAAAATTTAATTCCGCCATTAAATACATCAAATACGAAGCCAAATCGAACGCAAATTACTTTTAACATTTATATTTCGTATTTGTCAATCGATGGTTATTATAATATGCGGTATACCGTAATCCTCGTATACAATATTAATCATTATTTATTTGTTTTTGTCAAGGCGGAATATGCAATGTGGACTGCATAATATTATTATCATAAACGGTCGTTGAAAAGGAAACGTGTATTTTTTCTTCGAGGCGAAATTATGACAGTTCTCCATACGTGGCAGAATATCATTTTACGTACAATATAAACACAAAACTCAAGTATTATGCTCATTACAACGTCGCAAACAAACATAAACGAGAAAATGCACGCAATTACGAAAATGTTTACGTCGAGGAAACTGTTTCAGCGCATATTAATAATATACATAAAATAATATATATTTTACGAACGTACATATCACAATGGGACCGTTTTCTATGGCGATTCCCAGGGTCGGAACAAGAGTCGGGGAATAATAGTAATTTGTATGGGCCCACTAAATCACGACGTTTCGGGTCGACATGTCCGCCGTTCGGAACAACTTGGATTCGTATTCCACCTTTATAATGCAAATCTTAAGGTGTTTTATTTTAGGCGACTTCGGCGTTTATGTTTAAAAGAAAAATATACAACAGTACTACAGTAGTTTCATTCATTTTTTTTCTACCGGTACCTACTTTGCCTATACCGTGTAAGGTTGTGTAAGAACTTGTTTTTTCGTCGTCCCCTTTTAGTTCAAGTGGTCGCAGGAAGTGGCGCAACTTTTCAATGTCGGGCGGAGGGCTTAGGCGTTTGCGAAACCCTACGCAAATATTTCCCGGCACACATACACAGTAGACGCTCACACGCCCTTACCCTTAACAATGCGCACGTTATTAGGTCTTCCAGAAATCACACGTAATTGCATTAAATGGAAAAATACCGAACGAGATATACAGTTACCGAGCGCTTTTCGTGTTTTCCTTATTGAGGATCCTTATCTTGAGATAAATCCTGCAAAGCCCGCGTCTACGCGCACTGCTCTTCTGTTTGTATTCTGTTTATAGTTTTACAACACTCATAAGCATCATGTCGAATACCGATAAAAGTACTCGACGATTGTCGTGTATATAAGAGCGGCGAGAGAAAAATAATGGAGAAAAAAATACGTACAATTATTGAAAAATCTACGTTTTAACGTATTATAATATATTATACTAATAATTGTTTTACGTTTATTTCAAAAATAATTATATAATAATATAATAATTTTATCAACTGAAATTATTCATGAGCTTATACCGCATACGTTTGGCTAAGACTTATTGAATTTTCTGAATGACATTATTGGAGAGTCATTCAAATTAAACTATAACTATTATTTGTCTTTTATCTACCAGCTATATATATATTATATTGTTATAAATCGACGGCAGATGCAACCGTCATTATCCTATCGCCGTAGACGTACTTGAAAGATTTATTATTCGAAATTAACGTAGGTATGTTTGATTAATAATTGAAGACATCATAGTTTCATTTTTTTCAATAAAGATAAAGGAATATAATACATTTTTAAATTATTTTTTATATATTGAGATCTTTATAGTCATATTCTTTTTTTTTTTGTACAGTTAGTAAATTTCATAAATGTTAACGAATAAAAAAAGATTTATAACATTAATTACACGAAGAGGGAGGCCTCCATATGTGTGTAAACCCTAAATCATCGGTACTCAAAAATAATTTTGATTTAAAATAAAATAATATTTTCCATATAAATTATTATTAAACCGCCATAAATATTACACACTAAAACACAATTATTATTAAAATACAGTTTATATTTTTTTGAAATAACTATTATGGTTATTTTAGTATTTTATTTGATGTTAATTTTTAAAAAAAGTATATTTTTATGGTACCATCTGTCTTTTTTTCTCTTTTGACAAGCTTTATGGGTTCTGGATCAGAGCCTGATTGTTTTGACTACTTAATATATGTTCGCTAAAAGCAGGAAATATACATTTTTATTAGGTAATTATTATAAATACCACACCGTTATTTTGATTAAAATTTAGACATGTTAATCGCTGTCATGTTGTTAACATAAAATGATATATATTTATTTTAAAAAAAAAAATTAAAGCGTTAATTAATTAGGACAAAATTAAGACACGGCTGAGCAAAACTGACGAGCGCACATAGTAATTGGACGGTAAATAGAATATTTTTAGTTTTACAACCGGAGACAGTCATCGTTCGTTTCGTTTTTAAGCTATTTGCATAAAAAATTAAAACAAAACCGTCAGAATATCGAATTATGTACTTTTATGATTTATTTATACATTTTAAGTTGGGACTGTTATTTCAAACCGTACAGTTAATGAATAATTTATCAATAATGCGCATTTGCTTTTGTCCCAATATACATAAAGTGGTCGATATTTTGAACGATTTTATTGGTCTAAAAGGGTATGGAGTTAATATCGAAAGCGGAATTCAAAAATTACATAAATACCAAATTAGATATTTCGGAAATTAAAATATACATATTCATTATTCACAAATAAATTCATATTCATGTAGATACTATTGTTATTTTGTATGCTATTAATTAAAATACATGTTTGAACTGTGAAACTGTTGTTTATTATTTAACTGAAATTTGTAAAGGTACCTATATTTTTATAAAATAGTGTATTTATTATTTTTAATATTTACTCATGTTGGTCAAGACTACTCAAGAACAAAACATCATCATAAAATATGAATATTTATGACGATTTAATGTTATAAAAATAAAAATAAAAAATAACTCAACTTTTGAACATTATTCTGAAAGACTCGGTTATATATATATATAATACTAAATAAAATATTTGACGTGAAATTCAAACATTATTTTATGATAATTAAACTGCAATTAAAAAGATTAATACGATGCTGTGACGTAGAAATATAATACACATTTAGCGGATTAAAATAAATTCACAGAGAACTTTCTCAAAATGTTTATAAGCACATTCATCTGGAATAAACAAATTATTGAAGCGTAAAATTGAACGCACAGACGTTTAGTCAATGTGACGAAGATCGCGCATCAAACGCGTTCTAAGCCGATATTTTTTCGTCAGCTGTACACACACACCTATTATGTATATGTAAGTCTTGAATTCACATTCGAGTATTTGTCTCACGTAGGGCTTACACTAGTTCCTTCGTTTTACACCTCGACTACTTATATACCTACCCACATCTCGAATTTCATAAAACCTAAATGTCTCATCGTATACGCGCGCGTACATGCGGCCGTTTCCTTCGGTTTCGTTAATGCCGTGGGGTTTTTGTATTCGAGGAGGATTACCGACTACAGAACCCACGTGAATGAATGCCTGCGCGAAATAAAATAATAGACTCGGATATTTGAAACACAAAAACACACACGACCGTTTGCGTACTTTCCGAATGTGATGCATTTCAACATTTATTCGCACGACGACATATATTATTTTCGCGTTGATTTCATTTTTTTTTTTTTTGTTCACTAAAAATCTACCACGCGTTGTTGTCCGTTGTCTCGACTTGCGAGTTGTGTTTTTTTTAACGCGTGTGGCAGAATAACGCATTATGGGGAAGCGGTGGTGAGGGAGAGGAAGAGGAGGACGAGAAGCGGTGCTTTTAGCTGTCATAACGGACGTAGTGTTCACACGTATGTATATAATATATTATATATACAGCAAATGCGCACGCCTTCGATCGATTTCGCATAATACATAACATGATGATAATATGACAACTAAAACTTAAAATTAAGAACGGGCAGAATGGCAGACTAATAAAAAAATATATATATAATAGGAATTTCAAACGGCCAAGAAATATTTAAGACCGGCGACTAAATAATTATTGTAAAATATTTAAATCAAAAGTACATAACACGAGTACCTATCTATATACATTATAGGGATATGATATTCATTTGAACGGAAAAAAATTGTGCGAATATTGTTTTCCTCGAGACACATAATTGACCTCCGTGTAGACTTGTAATAATAGCATGGCATTGCATATGATGGTGTAACCCTGACTTGAACAGCCATTTATTAAAACCGACTTAATTGGATATATTTAACGGCATAATGTACAGTACACATCGTAATATTAATTTTACTGTCTAAAATATTATATGCCGTACGATCGTTCGCTAGTTAATGAAACTATTAACGAAGACCTATTCGAAAAAAATTTATGGGACAGGATTAAATGATGACTCTATAATCGCATATTACCTATACACACTTGAAATAGAGGTAGGTTAGGTACCTATACAATATTATGCCATGTCTGCCTGATTGTCGACTACCGACAACGACAATAATAATAATAATTATAATTATAACAACGCAGTCAGTCCGTGTATTGAATTATTTATACCGTTTAATGTGGGCATTTACATATCAAAAATCAAGCCGCGAATTTGAGGGTCCAAAGAAAGTCATATTACCGTTCTCGAAAGTGTGTTTGTCTTTAACAATAACCGTGTTCACTATGTATGACGTTATACATAAAATCTTATACAATAAATTATTATATTATAAATATAGGGCGACACCCAAAAATGGCAAGTGGCCCGCCGTCCTTTCGATTATCATTTATATAATAATAAATGGAATCGAATAACGCGTATTATTCCGACCGTAAACCTATGCGTTTTGTGTGGATTAGTTTTCTTTACGATGGAAATCATTGATTATCCGTCGTGTTTCGACCATGTGTGATGGGTATAGGTATATATGTAGCGAACAGACCTGTCATGGCACACCGCCGCAAATCGCGATGCAATTACGTCAAATCATTTTTTTTATTATTTTGTTTAACCTTGCGTTCGACCGTGAAACCTTAAAAACTAGGCCGGTGGAAACGTATTTCGATTCAATGGGCGTAATGACCGGAAATTGAATTTATTGTTGTCGACGAAAATTGCCGATGCACACACCTTTGCGCGCCGTTATAATATGTATATATACATCATGTACACATTTTTCCATGTTAGCCGTGTCGAAACGTCTGTCGGATTTTTTTAAAAGGAAACTATGTGTTATCTTTTACTCCTACGACCTACAACACTATGGATGAGTGCAGAGTGATTATTTTCATACGCTCAGAATAACAACTCTACAGCCTTCACAATATTATGTTTTTCGTGCAATTATTGATTTTCTGTCTGCATAATTTTTTTTTAACGATAGTAGTAGTTGTGAGTGGGGATACCTAACAATTATTCAAAAATAGACTATTATAATATAGTCTATGGGAAAAAGCATAATTCGAAGAACGGTTTAATGCCATAGTTTAAAAATAATATTATATTATGTAATGTATACTGCGACGAATCTATACATCATCGTAATTGTACAATATTGTATAATATCTTATTAATGACGGAATATGAAAGCCAACGTCAGACATCGTGATGGCGATGGCTTTTAATTTTAAAACGATTCTGTTATTTTTATTGAATTAAAACACTCCACCGCGCCGTCGGGGATTACAATACTATTATTATTATTTTCAATAATATCGTTATGTATAATAGTATAGTCTCGGGGAAGCCAACCAAGCGGAGTGCGATCGACCAGCGGACCCCACACCCCCATTTGCTCGCGTTATTAAAAAAATATAAATTATTTTTTTGTCTCGTTATTGTCGTCGTCGTCTATAATGTTATTATACAGTCATGGTCGTCGTATTTGCGTGGTGCCATCCACGCGAGGCCACTGTACTGACGGCGGGGTACTTTTTTATTTCTTACGTATATGTTGTATTATACATTATTATTTATTAATATATATATATATATACCGATGCCGGCACGCGATACTCAACAAACCGTCTTGCGTTACTGCAGCTGACTTATACACGTCATAATATTATACGGGATGATGCGTTTAGTTTGCTACACTGTTTTTCCGAGTTAATTTTTTTTGTTTTGTTCTTGAAACAAAAATGGTTTTTACTTTAAATATAGTTCTTACTAAATCGGATTTACATTATATAAAATAATTATAATTTTAGTACATAATCATAACTTCTTATCGTACCATCATGTAGTTCAAGGTTTTTAATATATTTTTTATTTCACAATCAGGAACTGTATACTTTTAATATTGAATACTTATAGATACCTTTGGCTTTTCATAACTCAAAGACAATAGCAGTTTCAGTTTTGACGAACGGAGTAGTGGATCTGGACTTTTTCTGACAGCCCAATTGCTATAGTTTGCTCATACAAACTTTGATTGATTGAATTAATAAAGAAAACGATTAGTTCAATATCCATTATAATTGTGAAGTATAAAATCAGAAATATCTATGCGGTGTCATAAATACTTCGACACGTAAATATATTTAAATGAAAAAAAAAACATTTCCTTCCGCACGAGGTCGCGGCCAAGAAAACTACCGCGGCAGACGGTCGAGTACATACAAACAAATCACCCTATACATCGTAAATACTCATTATAATACACTATTATTACGAAACGTTAATATTTTGATAATAATATCATGTGTGTACAACGCACACGCACACTTCAGGGTCCAATATTACTGAAATCAATACATGTTTATACCGAACGACCAATCATTAGCATATTATTTTCGAAAACAGAGACACCCCATTTGCCGTCGTTGCCCGAGCGTATAGATATTATTATTATAGTCATGTGCTGTGTGCTCCATTCATTCAGAACGACCGTAAAAAATTGACGCAGCCTACAGACAACCGAGAAAAAAACAAGCAAACAATAGTCGGTAAAAAAAATGTAACGCATCGCGTGTGCAGTTTACGATGTTTTTGATGTATTGTGTATTTATTATATTATTGCAAATACGCACACATTGCGTTAATCCCGAGTGTCTACATATATATATATATGTGTGTGTGTACAGAGGAGGAGAAATTCAGCAACGAGAAAATTTACGGTCTACAATACAATGCGCTTTTCATCGAGTTTAGTTAATTAATTTATTGCGTGCTTGAATTTATGGCATAGCCGCGTGTTTTGCATCATGTATATGTATTATTGTTTGACAAAGGATGAAAAGTTCGATTGAAATTCAATTTTACTGATGACTCTTTTTCTACAAAATATAGTATATATTATTTCATTCCTACAATATCATTAAATATCGACAATTTCCATTTTTCATTGTAACGTATTATTCGAAACCCTCTTCATTAAAATATAAACGACAAACGTATATTATTATTTATCATATAGCAAAATAATATAATATTGCATATCCTCCCACCGTTGACTGTATTATTATTTGATCAAATTCGATGATTCTTTTTATGAAATAATACATTATTGTATAATACGATGTTTGCGTATATTATGTAATCGTTTATATCAATTGATTTGTATCAAACATATTTGAACGGTATAAGATCAGCTCAGTTGCAGTACATATATAACAAGACGCATATTTCTATCATCCGTTATTTAACTGATTAAGATGAATTATTGATTCCCTACATTCTATTATCCGCATCACAAAATATTATTGCTCATGCATCAGCCATCAATGAATCATACATAACAAAAAACACTGTACAGCCTGTGTAAGTCCTTCTGACATAATATTATAATATTCATTTTTCAACTGCGGTTTAGCACTATACCTAATACTTATTTTCTGGATTTTATGATGTCCTATGTAGGTATGCCACGTGATTGCGGTATAGAAGATTCTTTTGGACGATGTCCGTTACGTCCCTCGAGATTAGCGGAAACAGTAAAAGTTTTTGATTTACAAATATTTACCTTTTTTTCAGATACCATTTTTATCTGTGCATTTTAAATTACATTCGTATCTCCTTTTGTATGTTATTCGTTATTCGATGTTCAGTCCGTGTCCCATAAAAAAATTATATTCTTTGTAAACTATTCTTCTGGTTTTTTTTTTTTTTTTAAATTCCCATTCGTTAAGTATTTTTACTTTAAAATGTTCATTGTTTTAGGAAAACTCTAAATCTACTAATAATCTCATTTTAAAATTACGTGAAAGACAATTCAATTAGTAGATAGTTAATATTATTTATTAGTTAACAAATGCAATTAAATGCAATTAATCTGTTTCATTAAAAAAAATTAGATAGACTACCTACAATTATTTCAACATATAAACTACTTTGCAAGAATTAAATATTTTATATTACGGTGTACATCCGGTAAATGTGCATCGATAAACCAATTCGTAAATCAATAATATAGTCCGTTTGTAAATAATATATTATTTATAATAAGAGTATAAGACGTACTAATTTGATGATAAATACACTTCTTGTAGATATCATAATGTTCGACGTGATGCAGTACAACTGTATTAAATCAAAGACTGTCTACTGAGTTGTTTAGAATAATTGAGTACCTAAATATATTTGGCTATAATAATGGCTGTGTAGTGTGAGGTAATAGTGTCATATCAATTGGCGAATAAAAAGGCGTTGCTGTGTGAGTATTAAATATTATGCACAAATCTGGAAGTTATATTTCTCGAAGACTAGTTCATATATATTTAAGAATAAATTTGAACGTATATTATACAGCTATACATTTCCTATAAAACAGCTGTTTTGAATTGCTATACTTTAACAAGGCTATACGGTCCAGCTATTAGATTATCAATAAATATTTAATGAATATATTATGTGTTGCACAGAACTCCGGTTTTAAACCAAACATATAATAATATTAGATATACGAGTGTCTATTGCATGCATGCATATATATGAGCAGTATTTCTCTCATCCGGATATCATTATTACTGTTATAGGTATCTACATTAGAAATTACCTTGCGCTCGTGCAATTACTTCTAGTTGCACGGAAATCGAACATAATATTTTATCTGATATCTTAAACGAAGAGTTATGACCTATAACACCTCATTAGGAGAAATTACAAAAACACTGAGCGATTGTTCAATTTTTTTTTAATATTCGATAACTAAATAAAAAAATATTTTTACCAAACTCGTTTTCATTAAAACTATAACAATTTTTATTTAATGATGTTGAGTAAAGATACAATATTATATATATATTGTGAAAACCTATTAATAAATATAGTCTGATGGTGAAATGCCTTAATGGTTACATAATATAATACAAGTATTATACAACTTAGTTAGTTTTTGAAATGCTTTAAATACAATTTAAGACAATCGCTTGTGTTCTATAAATATAAGAGGTTTATTAATTTTATCTAAACGGAAAATGATCGCTCTTTATCACTTTATACTCATTTGTATTTGTATACTTTTACTTTTTGTATACATAATACGCAACATTTTATTTCATAAACTAATTTATTAATGTTATGCGCTCCACTTAACTGTTCATAATATAAATGTGTACTTTTTATCATCCGCCGTTATCCCTGTCGCATTGTAGGGAAGCTGCATATTTATCTTCAAATTAGCTGTTTTACATTTTTGTTGTGCACGCAAATGCGATTCGCAGGCAATGAAATTTTTTACAATCGTAATTAACCGTAAAAAATTAATCTACTAGAAAGCCAAAGTTTTCCGAGTTTGATAAGGGAAATGCCATATAAAATATGCAAAGCACAGCCAAAGGAGTGTCAGTCCCTACGGGTTGGGTTTTCCTCGAAAACAACTGTACATAAAATAAAAAAATAACTTTTGGGGAAAAAAAATTAATAAGAACATTGAGATAGTCTAGAATTAGAAGTTTAAAAAATAATAATAATAATGAAAAGCTTATTATACCGTAGTCGGACGACCAGAATATTTTTCGATTATACCTACTATGGTCTATGGTAATGACTGATGATAAAAAATAATAATAATATACATTTAATAACGTCGTTCCTTACCGTTTCGCACCCCGATTTCCAACGGGCACCTACGATAATAATAATAATTATTATTATTAGTATAGTTTAAGAACGGCGGGGCTGTTATATGCGCACAGATGTCGGGAAAATAATACTCAACGACACTGTCGACACGTGTGGAAATGGAAACGCCATCATTAGATTCGTCGAAATCGTTATCGACAGCTACACGGTGGTCCATACTCGGATTATTCGATAAGCAATATATATTATTATTATTATTCTATCGTGTTATCGTGCTCGTTGGGACGTCGTCGTATCGATCGCATACGATGGGCGGCAGACCCAAACGCTGTGCGTCCAGTAAAAATCTGCACACAACGTGTCTGCTGCTGTACGTCATCGCGCCATATACAACTACTGTTTGACCCGGTTTGTCTGAAGAGTTCGGAGAAATGTGAATGATACCGTGAATGGTTCTTATCAGAATCAACTATTATCTCGCCTATACGGGTTAGTGGTGTCTAATCCGATATAACACCGATAGATAACGTTCAATACTGTCATGCATTACCTACGATTTATAAAAAAAAATTAATTAAAAAACGACATCCGTATAATATTTAACTGGCGTACGACTAAAATAATATCATGTGCTCAAAGTAGGTGTCTGGTAAATGAAAAATTATTTTTCGATACACGATTTGTTCTCGTGGATATCAACAATAATGTGCCCTATATAAAATCGACACCACGCCATCCGAACTAACACGGACGAGATGTTTAATATAATGTTATACGAGGCTGGCCACCCACGCACTAACTAGTTAGAAAGCTAAAAGCTACTTCCCTCGATAACTTTTAACTCAACCCCAGTTACTTAATAATGCTTTAAAGTAACTAAGTAACTTAACTGGTTGTAATATTAACGTAATTATTGGATGACCTGAGAAGTTTTTAAAAATATCTAAAAAGTTATTCGCGTTTAAATTCAGTCATATATAATGAACTTTATTCTCAAAGTACAGCATTTTAAAAAAAATTTGAAAAAAACTCAATAAATACATAATAATATAAGTATACGATTTAGTTTTTTTTTTTTTTTTGTTGGTAACTTATCACTAACTTGTTTTCCAACCAAGTTATTCGTACATCAATTGACCAATTTAAATCAAACAAAACTAACTGCACTCCATGGACTGATTTATAGATATTTGAATACATAACAAGTTGGTTTTTTTCTCATAATCTAATTTGAAAAAGTTAAAAATCGTCTCTACAATTTGCCCAAGATTTATAGTAGTATATTATAATATTAACGATAGAGGCGCCGCGCCAGTATAGACTTACATATATACCTATATTACCCAATTTTATTTCACGTGCAGGCACCATATTATATAGGTGCCCATTCAAACATAAAAACTGTGTATATAACCGCAGTTATATATTATATTATAAATATTAGTATATTTTACCGTAGACAATGTGAAAGTGCTGTTTTGAATATTTTTAGTTTTGCATTTCAAAGGCATTTGATCGGTTCATAACTCATAATATTAGCGTTGTCTTTTACAAAACGTCAGCGCATGCTATAAGTTTATGCCATATATTATACACCTAAACGCATTCGACTGTTGTATGTGTGTGTGTGTGTTCCGCATCGATTGAGAGTTATATTATTCGTTCGTATTAACAGTCGTAAAAATAACGTAGGTACCTACATAGTATTATAATATGTATTTTACCCTATTGTGTAATGTGACCAAAGGTAAAGAACATTCTTATAATAATATATTATATTATTATACATCTATACATAATATGTAACGGCACACACGTGAATACATTAGTAGGTATTGCTAAACTATACTGTCTTAGGTAATATAATAATATGACGTTATTATTTCCTTTGTGTTTAGCACCAATCATATTTTTTTTTCCTTTCGGTCGATCGTCTTTTTCTTGTATAGTGAAAAATGGTAATGTGGACATCATTAATTTTATTCGATTTCACGATATGTTTTTCTCACCCCCACACTGGAGTTCAAATAATATAATATAAATAACAATTGTTATCGATTCGGTTGTTTGAAAAATTCTATCCCTGAACCATTTCTTTCCGGAGTTATCACCGCACCGTCCATTTATCAATGGATATTATATCATATACGGACATAATGACTACCGAGAAACACAATGTGTGTTGGTGAGCTTATTGTGTTGGATTTTAAATCGGAAAGGAAATAATTATTGTCACGAATAAAAGAAAAAAAATCAAACAGAATGGAACCATGTACAAAGTTATTCTGATTGATTAATTTTATTCAATTGTAAAATATTTTATCTCCTGGCCAGATCGTAAAACAAATTCAAACATTTTTCGAAAAGTATTTCGATTGTGTTTAAATCGTATACAATATACATATTATTAATAATAAATATTCATAATTATTCATCATCAATCGGTAGATTTCCAGATGGTTTGTCAAATTCATAACCTCATTAGAGAATATTTTCACCAAAACGATTAAATATAAAATATATAACTATAATATTATTATGATTTATAAACAACCGTCAACCTGCAGTAATAGCCCACTACCGACTGCCATATTCATTATTATAACGACGATGTGCAACTATATGATAACTGTATACAATATACATAATATTATTATTGGCGTTGATTTGTAAGCATGGGTTTGCAATCAATTGAACGGTAGCCGATCTCAAATATGGAATTTGATTTTTAATTTCTCGTTAAATATTCCACAAAATTAATCGATATCAACAACAACGCGATGCATTTTAATGGTATAAAACCACGTCTTAAATCTTAATTGACCTCTGAGAGACCATCACAATAATCATTGTTGTTTTGATATTCAGACGACAAATCAATAATGATTATATAATAATACATGTACGGAATCTCGTCTTCAAATGTTGTACTTACATTTTTATCCTCTGCCGTCGCAGTAGTAGGTGTATATATATATATATATATATATGTATTTTAGTTATACATGTTTAAATAAGCATTCACATTTAGACCAACGCTGAGCGCATTCCTTCACTACGGGGGGAATAATAATCATTACAGTATTATTATCGTAATGGTATAAAATGTACAGAAGAAGAGTCGTAGGTATGTGACGGCGCAAGAGACGTCATAGTTATTTCTATGGGAGCGTCGCTGTGTCTCGTCGCATTATAATAATAATTTAGCGATCAGGCGGAAATCGAGCGACATTAATACGTCACGCGACACATTACAACATGATTATTGATATGATTTATTGCGATCGTCGTCGGTTTTTTTTCTATCCCTACAATACATTTCAAAAATAATTTTGACTAGACCAGACGAGGGAAACGTTGTATTGTATATTATAATATTTTACTGGAGGAAACGGACGTTGGTGCTAAACGAATGCGTACACGGCCGGTCGCGATAACCCTCAAAGGTCGACCTACCGCTGCGGCATAACCATCCCAGGCGGTTGCGATGGTGTTCGTTAAAAATTATCTAATAACTTGCGCATGTTTGTTAAACGATAAAGGTCGCCGACTGCAGGAAAAGAGCAACGTGGCAACGTGCACACGAAATAATATTATACACAGACATAATATATATATACAAATACATATTTTATAGGTACCTCCTCGAATGATAACATACGTATTTTTATATGTATACAGTGTATATTTTAATGTACACATCGTAATCTTAATTGCTTCAGTATACATTATTGTATTATAACTTATAACAACCATAATATATTATAGAAAAAAATGTTTTTTGTATTTTAATTTTAATTTTTTTTTTTTTTTTTTGATGACTAGTGCTATAAAATAGCTCTAAAAGATTTAGCTCTGGAGATAAATGAAACAGCACATATTAATATTATGTAGGTAATAGGTATATTTTATCACATATAATATTACTATCGTTATTCTAAATCCGAAATACGCATGGTATATATCCCTCATCATTTGTTCTATCTTCTATCTTTTCTTCTTTTTTTTTTTCAATAACAGCATGTCATTGAATAGAAAAACTCGAGCAGTGATAGAAAGAACATAAATTCTCAGAATTGAACTATTTGACGGATTTATTTGTCATCGCACCCGGTCGAATGCACCCTCGAGAAAATATGTTATATTCTCGATAACCATATTCCTGATTATAAATATTTATATAGACCGGAAACAGGTTTAGACTGTTTAGAGCTTTTTGAAGGCGAAATGTTTAAGTACTACTTACGCGAAAATGAAAATTGCACAGTAAGAGGCGTAACGAGTATTTTAGGTGTTGGAAGGATAACATAAACCACTACACAGATTCACATTCAAAGCAGCCAAAAATTGATTCTATAAAATATGTGTGTACTACCTAAACTAACAATTAACAATATACCAGGTTTAGGGTTTGATTGGGGCGTTTGAATTAGTAAATATATATATATTCGTAAAAAAAAAAATACTCTTATGTACAATTGATGTTTAGCATCTCAGCATTTCAACGGCCAATAATATAGATATAAAAATAGATATAACTTCTGTTCAATAAAGTATGTTTTATATATGATCATTTGTAAAAACTGTAGTTAAATGTGCATAGTGATGTTAAAGTATGAAACACGTGACCACGTTTCCGCACGCCCCACTTAATTTTTCATTTAGCATTTAAACGAAAATAATGCAAATCACAAAAGTTACCATACAATAGGTAAACTATACACATTCTAATTGATTTTTAAATATTCGTCAATATTTTTTTTTTAATTATAGCGATATGTGTTTGTAGGAAAAACGTGGAGAAAATGTATTACATATACCTATACGCATACATAGACACAATTGAGACTATAGTAATTGTCTACAACATAAATTAATGTTAAATAAATACAATAATAATATATTATAAACGTAAAAAATTTATCATTTATAACAAACATTTAGATGTATTAAAATGCTCATGCACGCATATTATATTTTTATACCAAATTCATCTCATTTAAAAAAAAAAACTTACCAGAATAAGGTTTTTGAAAACAATTCTCAATAATTGTTCATTTTTTAATTCCTCCATGTAGTTTCTTAAATTTTCAAATGGATATGTAATAATAGGTATACCTTCAATATTTCGAATAGTTTTGTATGTTTAAAAGTCGAACAAATTGTTAGTTTTATTTATTATTAATCACTATAGTTGAATAATAAAATATTGTTCCTATTAGTATTTCAACAATCGTAGCGCTTTTCCCAAAACATCGCAGAGCAGTGCAAACAACGAGTTATGGTGTGTATTTTGTAGGTATTGAATTTATTGGGTTGTGCGCGTAACTGCAGTCGTATTATATTAATTAATCTACTGCGGTATGTCATTAATAATTATTGTAATAATTGTGTTGAAGTATTATTATTGTGGAATTTTATCAGTCAGCACTGTGTGCAAAGTAATAATTAGTAAGTGAGTGTTATACACACATAGTATAACATTGCTTATATTATTATTGTAGTAAGCAGCATAAGTCATTCGCAGCGCAAGGTCCTCGGTCTCCAGATAAAGAGCTTATCGCAAACCTCAAACGTATAACGGTGGCGGCGGCGGTGGCAGTATTATAATATCTATTTCTCAAATTAAGTCCCTACATATAATATTGAATTCGTGTAAGCGATCGTAACCCAGCGAGAGAGCTTATTCGCGATGAGCTTTATTTTATTTTTATTTTTTACATCCATACGAAAACAATTTCACCGTAAACGTTTGGAAAAATAAAATAAATTAAACGCGTATATAATATTACGCATTTTTTTTTTTAATACGTTCAGAAGCGACAAAGCGTAAGTCGTTCTTAATATTATATATATATATATATTATGATATAAGCTTTTGATTGTAATATGACGTGTGCATATTATTATGATATAAATATATTTATATGAGATTGCGGACGCCGATTGGTGTTCAATATAATAATATAAAATATGTAATGTGTGCGTACGACAACGGCGCAAATTTTTGCTACGTTCGAAGTAGGTACTAATTATAATAGTAAATAATAATGTTATCCAAGACGTGTATATATTGACCTACCTATTAAACAAGTGTACGCCATTATAATAAAACGTCGTGGTAGTTATTGCAGTAGCCATCGGCATGGTTATCACTCTCGTCGCTATGGTCGAATCGTCGAAACAGCGAAACCGCGACACTTCATCGTAGCAAACAAATTATGTTAATCAATTATTGATAACTGCAGTAATCCACAATGTGCTTACACTCATCTTTAGTAGCGTGGCCGATAGGTACAATTATGTGGAAAATTTCCATATTAATTTAATATCGATTGAACACAATTGTGAATTATTATGCGTGTATAATTGTACTCGCAGTTCGTAAGACAACAGAGGAAAAGTTGTTAAACAGTAAGTACTTATGAAAATTGTAAGTAAAACATAGTAATGTATTTTATGCGTTCAACTTGTAAAATATTGTCACTGTAATATACAAAGATTGCCAAGTGCTCACGTATGCGTACCATATTATACAGATGAGTGTATCTTGATTTTCACCAAGATTATTATATTCAGTACGATTCAGGACAAACTATACAGACAATAGTAGTATAATAATTTATGTTTATCAAAACTTTGTCTATGTCTCTATGACATTTATTTTTGTTTCAAATATTTTAGAAAACTTTTAAAACATTTTCACTAGGAAAGTGGTGTGATGAAACAATTGTGCAGCATCCAGTCTAGAGCACAAAAAACAGTTTTCCTATACTTCTTTAATGTCTGAATGAAACTGTTTCTTAAGATAGCTCTGTTTTAGTCCATGGACTAGTTTTTCAATTGCTTTATATATAGTGTTTGGAAACTAAAATTTGTTAGTTAAACTATTGTTGGTCTATAGTTAATTATAAGCAACATATGTCTAACAAATACATTTCAGACATCCATTTTGATTATATTTTAATCTACTGTATTTAACGTACAATTATTTAAGTCCTAAACGATTTTTTTCACAGAATTCGGTATTTTTAAATATTATATCCAACATATTTACCGGATACTATATACTATATTAAAATTTTATCTAGCTTATTATAGCTATTAAACTGTTTATGAAACGTCTTTGAATTCTCATAAAAAATGTTCTGTGGGCGTATGTATTAATACATTTTATATCTGTTGAAATTATTTAAATAAATCGTACGTTAAGTTTATTAGTTTTGCTTGTTGATCCACTAAAACCGAAATTTGACTCTTCTCAATATGATTTAGAAATAATAAAAAAAAAACAAAAATCTAATACTTCCAATTAAATTAGGCGAGTATATAAAATAGCATAGAGTGAGTATAATATATATTTATAAACATGAAAAATTGAAAAGTAAGGTATACCCATATAGAATATGTATATTTCGTACAGAAAAATTAATTATTTTTAAGTTTTTATAGTGCTCTTGTATCAAGTTATGTGTATGGAATTTTAATTACTTAAAAACGTAATATAAATGAAAATAATATGTAATAGCTAATAAATCTATTCGGTTGTCTATTAAATAATCTATTTCGAAATTGAATTATTTTAATGAATTATATTTATTATTTTTATTGAGTGATACAACATGTTGTTTTACCAATTTGAAATATATTTTTATCAAACTTACACGTATACACGCATTGCAATTATCAAAACATTATTTGTGCACAGCAAGTTCGAAAATACCGCCGGTGGGTACTCGGGCGGTGTAGTTATTATTATAGTTTGAACGGTTTTTTTTTTTTGAATCGTGTAAAAACAATTCGTGTCCACGTAACAACAATATTATGTTTCCGCTCCCGATTTAAGCCGGTAAAAAACAACGACGAATGTACAGTCTAAAATAATATTATAGGCACCTAAATAAAATTCAATAAATGCATAACGCAATGATTTCACGTCACTCATTATTATGGCGAGGGTTAGGACTAATCGACCGTGACGACGGTGGCCATTTAGCGTCTATGCCATTATATATTGCACACGCATACAATTTTATAAACACATCCTACCGTCGATCAGACGTTTTCATAGGTATATTTGAAAATATGCATTGCATTCGTAATTTTCCTAGTGCAACGACCGTATACTGTTGTCCGACGACTGTCGTACTGCAACTGCGGCGGAGAGCGCGTGTATTTTTAGTCTCGCCGGCCTCTCATCCTTGTACGACATTATAATAATATTTTTATCGATCTCAGTGCGGGACAATCCGTCGTGGTGGTTTAGACACTTTATAGACGTGACGTGTCTCGAGATGTGCCTGCGCTACCTATGTACAGTTTTATCATGTGTGCGCGTCGTATGTACTATTGGGTGCCATTGGTAGCGGTGCATCGGCGTGCCAAAGAATGTGACCTTAAAAACTCGCACACCCTTTTCGCGTCCACTTACCCCCCATCACCCCACCACCACCATTACCCCTCTAGCCACCGACCTGACCGCCCTTGTAAGTAGATAACGATTTAACTGCAGTGACGTGCACCACAAGGCCCGAGGATATATATACGGATCACTTATATCGCGGCGGTGAAACAACTCTTCGTATATATGTATATACTTATATATATACGCGCGTAACAATACGGCGTGCATGCGTGTGTGTGGGTGAGTGGGGTGGTGACTGCGGTGGAAGTAGTGACGGTGGAGGTGTTGACGGTGGCGGTGGCGGTTTATACAGGGTAGGAAAAATATCCTTTCGGGATACAGTGCGCGCTTCCATTCATGCCGTACACCCCGGCGGCAACGCGCGTTCCCAAAAATCAATAACCCCGCCACCTCCCGACGGCGGCCGCTCTACTCGTACTTACCCTCTCGCGTCTCACCCCGTCGGCGTCTCTCATTCACGCACTCTACACAAACCGCCCCGTTATCCCTTCAACCTTCTCCATCGCCGGACTACTACCCTCCCTACCAAACCCACACACACACACACACACTTATGCCGCTTCCGCCCTTCAATCCTACTCGCCACCGCAGTTATCGCGCGCCTCGGATAAACGCCTACGCACAAGCACACACGCGCGCGCGTGACTTTTTTTTGTCGGCGGGTCGGTATAAGCGTATAAATTTAAAAATTCCGACGGACCAGGTTAGATGTAAGTGTAAGTGATATAATGGTAAGTGGTGTACCCAGCAGAGGACACTAGTTTGAGTGTTGCACAGCGTAAACAACGGCCAAAGGACAAGCGGATTTTTTTGGGAGAAAATATACGTTTTGAGTCATGGTTTTGGTTCGGGATGGAAATTCAGTGGCGCTGTTGTGGCATACATACCAGTTTCTTGAGGCTTATACTGTCTATATAAAATACACATCACACCTAAATAACAAATCGGTGGCTATAAAAAGATACCTATACCAAAAGTTGCACGCCACAAATACGCAAAATTTCACAAGACAGCCGTATTATGTAATTCAGTTGACGATTTACATTTTAAACAATCGAGCGTGTACCTGCGGCACGATTATAAATAAAAAAATAAGCCTGGATGCAGGTACATATAGATTTTAATCCAAATAGCTAATTTAATACATTGTTTTATTTATAAATAAGTTTGAATAACTATAATCTTTTTTACATTAACATTTTAATTTATGAAATTTCATAGTACCTATTATAATAAATTACGTTAAGCTCTATGCAGTACTACATCAAAGCCAAACGACGTAGAATTGCCTCATAAATTAATTTTTTTGAACTCAAAATCAACTGCAAATCAAATTACATAATATATGAAGTTAATAATATTATTATATACCCTACTTTGATATTTCTGCGGTTGCCTTATTTTCTAATGGAATAGATAGAAATAATGATGGTTAAATAAAAAAAAAAAATCCTTTGTTTATACCAAACATTGTACTGCTGCAGTATGGTAAATAATTTTTATAAATTATTATAATCTAATTCAATCAACTATGCGTTTATTAATTTATATTGGGTGAAATGCGTATAAAAGTACAGTACAATAATTTTTTAAAATACATTTTATTACATTTTATTATGTTTGGATGTTCGGTTGATAAATATGTCCATAGAGAGAACGCAATGTGACTAATATATATTCACTATATGGTTTCAATTTTTTAAAAGTAATTTAAAATACAACTTGTATTAACTGGTATGTATAATTTTAATGATATTGCGCGCATTAATAATTAATTTTTATTTAAACTTGTACATAGTTGACACCGATGGAATATACAATTATAAACTCCCATCGGACGCGATAAAACACACAGTTATATTATAAAGTCAGGGCTGCGTATGGTTTTTTATTTTTAATATTGAATTAATCTTTCTGTACACATATCTACAAGGGAAACGCGTTCGTGTGTCGTTTATAGCTTGTTATTATAATATGCGTACTCGAAGTGTAAATTAAGGGACGCCTAATAGTCGTCGTAACCAGTATACAAGTCATCGTATACAACAGTTTTTATAATATTATATAGGCGACTCGACCAACGGCTCAAAATGTGATACACTCAGTTTTAATTAGGTATTATATTACTATATCAAATATTGATACTGAAAATCGAACTTTTGGCGTTTATTTGAGTTTATATCCACTGACTATCAAATTTTAGGATCAGAATATTATTATTGAGATAATGTCATAATTTTCGTAAAATATTTAACCTACGTTAAATACGTGATACGTACGGTATCATACATTTTGGCATTTTGCTAAATTAGTGTATAACTTAATACTTATTGGATAAGTCTAAGCAGTCTAATGTAATAGTAACATCTTCGTCGTCAGATAATATTTTACAAAAAGGGTATATCGTCCATGTCACACTCACACGACGCGTTGTCTTCGTCTTAGAAACGTTAAAACGTAGAACGTAGCAAATCTACGTCCAGCAGTACCAATTATTTTGTGTTGTCAGCTTTATTATAAGTATTAATTATTCACCTATATCATGAAACACGGGGGTAAGAAACATTTTCAGTTTTTACATCGTCGGTTTTAATGATGTTTAAATATTCAAGCGACTTTAATATTAACATATTGCAATTAAAATATTTCAAGGAAAACAGACGCACAAACAGATTTTATATTATTATACCTGCAGGTCAGTTAGTTGATTTTAATATTAAAGCTAACAACTCAAAATTGTTTCTGCCAAACGTATTACATTTATATAAGACGGATACAACTTATTATGCGAGTGTGGCATCCTCTTAAGCTCTGCGTGAACAATCCATGTATACGATGTTGAATTATTAATTTTGAATAACAATCGAGACTGCACGACGTCGTAATGCGGAAACCCGATAGATTTGTTATACATTTTCTGCCACTCGAACAAAATCGGCTTCCGTCTGCAACCTTTTCCTATGACGCTCGAAGCCGACCCTTTTCGACGCGTCATAAAAAAAACGTAATAAAACATAATCTTATAGGTAACTTCAAAATTATTATTGTAGACTTTATTTAATATTGTATTCCGCAGTTTCGAAATTACTTTCTACGGTTCACAACCAAAATTTTACGATAAAAATGTATTTAATAAGAAATATTAGGTACTCGTATACATGCATAGAAGTGAACATCTTTTTTCATTGTTTGGAAGTAGATATGAAGATATATACTAAACACACACACATATATATATATATATGGCCATATGGGTAAAACAATCTTATAACTATTGCTGCAGTCTATTACCCGGGAGGGAAACCAAACGTTGCAGCGCATGGCTATTATGTGTGTTTTATAAATATTCGCTTTACTCCGCGAAACGCATAGACTTCATCATCACATCCTAAACTGTTATTGGTATACTACGACTACAGTATAGGTACCTTCGCCGCATTGAACGAGATATCACAATATCCGAATAGTCTGCAATCTGCAGCAACCGAAAATAAATGGTAGTAATTCAAAAATGTATGAAGGAAAATATCGCATCATGCAGGGACTTTGCGGGGATTCGTGCTCATAAGGGTCGTATCAAATAGCATTGTTTCCGACAAATAAAAAATGTCGTGTCAGAACCTCTACAAAAGCGGAGAGTGATGAAGACTACTGCAGCTGCGGTGGCGGCGTCTTTCGGACAAAAAAAATAGGTGCCGAAAACATAATGGTTATACGCACGTAACCGCGGTCGTAGACCGGCGATACAACGGCATAGCGAGTACAGGTTTATTGCCCTCGCGTTATCTGGAAAACACGATCAAACCGCCTTTTCGTGTGCGCCGTTGTATCGGCCGTTATCATTCGACGTGATGTTTGCTGTACATAGCGTATAGGTACTATTATATGTACAAAACGGTCGGTGCGAGCTAGAAAGGGTTAAGGATAAAATACGTGTGTATAGCTCGGTCGACACTGGAGCGCGAACGGTTGCCAGGCGCTGAAAACAATGTATATATATATACCAACGTCCAACACACATACAATATATATGTTTGTGTGTGTCTATATGTATATATATATTATATATTTGTGTGTACATATAATACAGCTAAAGCTCAGCTGTTACGGGTTTTCCGGTAGTAGAAGCGGTGGCAGTTGCCCGGGCCACGTTAATTGTGCCCGAAAACGGTGTTATCCTTCCACCCACCTCCAACCATCAACCCCCGTTTCGTCAACGACCCCTCTCGCGGACTACGACCTACGAGCTATGTATATATATATAAGCATTAAACGCGTGTATATGGAGTGTGTACGCTGTACCAAACGTGCCACGAATTCGGCAAACAAACAATTTCAGTCGATTCCTATATATATATAATGAAATGAAATGTAGGTACCTAAACGTGATAGTATCGTTTGCCTGCAGAATTTGAGCGGCAGAAGAAACGGTGAGGTTATAAGTTTTTTTCGCGCGATGTGTGTGTGTGTGTGTGTGTGTGTGTGTGTGTGTGTGTGTGTGTGTGTGTGTGTGTGTGTGTGTGTGTGTGTGTGTGTGTGTGTGTGTGTGTGTGTGTGTGTGTGTGTGTGTGTGTGAGTGTGTGTGTGTGTGTGTGTGTGTGTGTGTGTGTGTGTGTGTGTGTGTGTGTGTGTTGGGGGGAGGGTGTACACGAGCCACAACCGACGATTTTATATTCATATTATAGCATGAGAGTTAATAGTGTTATTACGTGTTAAATCAGGTCGCAGAATATTTGACGTTTTAAAGGTGGTAAGATGTTTGAATAATTGAATGAATGCGAATAATTTGTAATCTAAAACAACATGATATTATAGTTTTATGAGATTTATTGAAGACTAACTTGAACCCATCTATTAATTTTAACTCCGTTTGAATCGAAAGAAATCGTTAGCAAAAATGGTTACACAGTCTAAAAGTCGCACAAGACAAGTGTGAATTCGATTTTAATTGTAAAATCTTACGTAAAACATTTATTTAGTAAACATATTATTATCCTATTTCAATTTATTTTTCTTACGCTGTTTTCACAAATATTTAAAATACTTTTATTGATGCATATATCAAATGTTTTTTATTTTTTTATTTGCACGCAATCATCGTACACAAGCTTAGAGTATATTGATGGATAAATCGCTAAATTTCATAAAAATAAAATTCACAGAAATATTATAATATAACGCGCGACACTCCCAACCGGTAAAACGTGAGAAATCGAGAGAACAATTATTATTATAATATAGTTATGCGAACACACGTTTTCTGTTATAGTAGCGTAGGCACTTTGTACGACAAATCAAAATCTGACGTATACGATCGAAGACATATCCGAAACGTCAGAACAACCAATGACAAGGTAGAGAGAGAAATGAAGCGAACGTCACAACGCTTTAACGCATTTTCTTGGTGGTAACTATATACATACAACCGTGGTAGTGGTGGTGGAGAAGGAGTGTTCATCGGTTTACTGCCACGGTACACGTTACTAATATTATTATTCGCTGTATAGGCATATTAGTTACCATTGTTATTGTATATTTTTTAATAAAAGCGAATTTATTCGAGTGCCTATATTTAAATATATAATTGGTAATAATAATTAATATATACTTGTAAATAATAATTTATTAAATTACACTCAAGCCAAATTAACGCGGTTATTCGTTTTTATTATTTCAATAACGAGAGTTCAATAACAACGTAGTTATTCCCTGTACAAACTTTGCTTATTAATAATATATAATTCGCTGTCCCGGGCACACGATTGTTCTAGACAATATATACATTTTGAAACATTAATTATTATATACACTTCAACGGTCTGGGCTTAAGCATTCGTTCTAGATTATCCCAAAACTATAATATGATAGTATCGATAGAAGTACTCGGCTGTGAGGGTTGCCGAGACAGCGTTCCATTCGTTTAAACCAAACAAATGATGCAGTTCGGAATGGGTTTTCTGAAAACATTTTGGATAGAAATGAGTGGTAGTTGTTTCGAAACAAAATTCATATAGATGCTTTTAAAGTGCATAGCACCACTGCGCACGAAAACAATAATGCCCATCTGACAAATAACATTATGCCATTTACAATAGAACGAGATTCGTATTCAAACAGATTATACGAAAGATCAAAAAGTTTACTATTATATGCGGTAAACTGTTATTTTAATAATAATGCACATTTCTCAGTTTTCATCAATTATATTATTTTACTTTACTTTTAAATAATTTCTTTAAAACAAATATTTTTAAACATTATCAGTACTTAGTCTGTTCTTTGTTTTTAATTATTAATGCAATATCATTTATATTGCGAAGCTTGTCATAACATAAATAACAGAATTTTTTTTAACCATCTATTTACTAAAGCCTTTTGACAGTATTAATATTGTCTTAGAATCTTGAATAGTATCTTAAATACCTTAGTCTTAGATACTTGTCCAAATAATAACAGTTACTTTATTCTCTGTCAGTAATTTATTATCACCCATCTAAAACGATTAATACAACAAAAATTACGAACATTTATTAATTTGATATGCAGATTATACGTTAGAGTGTTGGACTAAAAAACTACAAAAAACATTTTGTTTAAATAATTAATATACAAAATATATAAATTAATAAATCATTATTGTATAGTAGAATAGTTTTAAATTAACTTCAAACACATAACCGTTGAATTTATGTAAATTGTTTCTCGTATATTAGATTCATTAGTATACTATCCTACATTTATTAAATATTTTATTGGTAAAATAATCATAACAGCTGAATAAAAAGATCAAAGTACACTTAAATCCGTACACTCAATGTTACACGACTTCTCAAAATATCAGTTAATTAATGATTATAAAATGGAATTCATGAATAAGACATGGATATTTTCAAAGCTTTATGTCTGATCGTTGTGCTATTGATAACAAAATAAAAAGATCGATAACCTTATTATTTCGGAGAAAAACTTTGTGTTATTCGTTATATAATTTTGCAACATTAAAGAATACTTTGAATCTATATCTACAGCAATAATTTAACTCGAATATCCAGTAACCACGGTATTCATAATAATATCTAAATTTTATCAATTAATTTTTTCAAGTTCCTAAAAAATATTCGATAATATAATTAATAATTGATTTACTCCTCAGAAGTATTTCTTAGAATCAATGTGTATAAATATAGACTACATCAATGATATTATAAGAACCTTAATTCGTAAATTACTTATTGGTAGGTACCTCCAATCGAAGCACGTGCAGTGTGCATCGATTATGTACCTAGCTTGCGGTTTCGTAAACGCTGCACAACACGCAGTAATAATGTTTCTTATTTGCAGAAATCACTCGTTAATTGATTGATTTATACTTTAATTGTTTTGAAACGTGTCATACACGCCAATCACGACGACTATGGTGTATAATAATCCCAATAAGGTGGAGTCGAAAAACGTAATTACCTAATATGACGAGGTATAGGTATAATAAATTGCATCCTCCTCCCCTCCACACTTCCATCCACGCTGATGATATTATAGTTATCGTCAATGATTTTATGTAAATCATCGTTTACAAACTGCTCCACCATATTTTTGTCGTCTACAATCCTGCGGTGGAGATCTCGTTACGGTTCGAACGAGCCAAACGACACAATCAAATCAACCATAATACGATTTAAGGCACGTCCCCGACTAATCGGGCCGTTCCAGTCAGGTGGCGTAGGAGTCATGCCGATTTAAGTGACGATTTTCGTATTATTTATTCTATATCGTTTAATTTTTCCTTCCACCCGTACATTAAAACATAATCACAATAAATGGCCCATAAATAACGTCACTATGCGATGTACATCAACGTCTCAGTGCTGGAGAGCAGGCGTGACCGTTTACCTAACACCATGTATTGCATTACATTATTATTATTATTATCATCAGGATACAAAGAACACATTTCACGGTTGCAGCGAATCGTGGGAGATTATTTTATGCGTTGTTAATTGTTTGCACGTTTTTACTGGGTTGCACTTAGCGAACACGTCATATTATAATTAGCGTAGGTACAAATAATAACGATATATTGATATCAGTTAAAATAATTACCCAAATATGTTGTTGTTGGTTTTTTTTTTTTAGTCTAATGCAATTTATTAATAGCCCTCTCTTTGTTGCGTTGTTGTTTCTCAGTACTCTGTTATATATTGAACATGTCCATAAAGCTACACGATATTATGCCGTAATAAAATTTTTTTTTTTTTCCAATTAGTTACGCTATGATGTGCCGGGGCTATTACATGCCCATATACTATATCGCTATGTATATAATATATATATATATACAGTGAAAATCAATTTATTACATATTTAATCTTCTGCCTACGCTGGCAAAAGTTCCCTGAAGCTCGTATAACTCGGATCCAATTCCATTAAGCCTCATAGACGTATTTCGGTGTACAATGAAGAAAGTATATATACACTAGCTGCTTCATCAAGTACAACTAAGTGAAATGTTGTAAATAATCTCTGTGATTATATTTTAATAGAATCATTCTTACAATAATGTTAAGCATTAATGTTATATTATTTGTATAGCTGAAATTTCTGCTGGTAAAACAAATTACTCAACTAAATTTTACGCTTTTTGCGCATTTCAATACGATCACCTACCTATTGTATATGTGTCCGAATACATCCAAGCACTTCCAGGTGAAATTAATTAATATTTAATATAATGTATACATATATAGCACAGAGATGAATATTAATTATACACATTTTGCACGAGTGTATTGCATATATATTATTATAATATATAGGCATCATGATATACATAAATAGGTTTCAAATGATTATTTGAAGAAGTTTGGAGATGGCACGGTTTTCTGCACACCTCGCCTAACCTAATCTATATAGGTTAGCTTTTAGGTCAGAATCGATCGATGTATAGAGACGACGATGTGTTTCACTCATCAAATTTCGTAAATCATATTTTTTTCTTTCGATTAACTATATACGCCCGACGCGTTCAGTCATATTATACTCGGCATGATGATAATGATGATAATATTATAATATATTATAGGATAGCCGGTGACAGTTGTGGTGGAGAGATACTGAAGAGAAACCGAATGAACGAGTTTTTCAGTTTTTCACAACGAATTGTGGTGGATTGAAAAAATTAAAAAACATGATTTTCCATGCCGCGGACCACAGTCGTCGTCCACGCAACAACGCAGCAGCTGCAGACCGTATAATAGTTCTCGACTGGGTCACAATATGATTTATATTTACGAGACGCGCATTTCCGACGCCGTGTACATAATATTATATATATATATATGTACATTATTGTTGTATATCAGTAGATTGCACGCGTAAAGTGCGTGCGGAAAAAAAATAAACGTGATCAATGATCATTAATCACCTACGTACATACGCGGAGCACTCGTATTGCATAAACACGACGCCGTATCGCCATTATTATTATTATTTTATTTTTTTTCCACTGGTCCGGCGGAAATACTTCCGGGACCTAACGCGACGCGTCGCCGATGCTGCCCCGAGTGGCAACAAATCGAAGTGTACACTGTACAGAAATACATCAATATCATCACGATGATGATGATGGTGATAATAAAAATAAAAATATTATACTATAGGCCACACTACGTTTCAATAATAATCTGACGGGCACGTTGCGTTAATATTTTATAATATTATATCAGCGATTTAACAATGATATAATAAAAAATTTGACGTCGGATGTGCGCGTGTTATGCAAAACATTATAATAATATTATATAAATGCTCGCGATGTTGTGCATGTCGGAACACGGGCTCCGATTGACAATCCGTCAGACGCACCACGCACAACACATATATTATAATAATATCCATCGCTCGTCCAACGTCAACGCCGCTGTCATAATAATAATATGACGATTGCAGTGATGATGATGATAATAAATGATGATGATAAATATCACTGTATACTGTTTTGCCACCCATCGTTTTGTTCGATTGCCGAAACAAGTTTTTTCTTCTGTTCTTTCTAAATCGTCACGTGCAGTATTTTGAATTATATCAGAAGATATTATTATTATTATTATTATTAACTACACGAAGTTTTTCCAGTCCGATGTCAACGTTAATATTTTGCTCGGAAACGCAACTGCACACGGAAGCATTAATAATAAGCGACATTCTTGCAACATTATTATATAACCACAGACGGCGATATTATGCATTGCGCGCTCAGCAGTGTATCGTACGTGCATTTAAGTGTTGCAGTAATCGGTTTTCAACAACATCATAGTGTATGACGACAATCGGTCGGTATCCGTATTGGACTAATTGAAGCGTTAATTAGAACGGCGCAACTAATCGTCGTCGCGTACGTACAATGCGGTATTACAATGATATATTACATTATTATTATTACTATTCTCATATGAATTACAAGTCGTGTGGTGATAATAATAATAATAATAATAATATGAGATATGACGTGCGTATCGTCGTCACCACGGGTTGTTATCATTGCCCTGCGAGTCGCGTACAACACGAATAACCCGCGGACAAAGATATTTTAATGCTTTTTGTTTTATTAAAACGATCAGATTCGGAACACTCCCTGGAAGCGATGTTGTTTTTAATAGTGTTGTCCTGTTTTTCGGAATAGGCAATTTGTTCTTTTTTTTTTAGAGGGAGTCATCTGTGGCACCTTCGTACCCCGTCTGGTACAGGTCTATCAACCTATATGAACTAGTACACTTCAGAACTAGATTATGTGTGGACAAAAGAAATAAAAAAACTATTTACTCCTTTCGATAGTTCCATGCATAAAATCAATATTCTCCACTTTTCCAATTGTTTCTCCGCATTGAGTTATAATTTTTGAAATTATTATATTTATACCTGTCAATCATGATGCCATAATAATATTGAATTTAAAACTACAGGTACCTCAGTATCTGTTCGTTTATATTCAGCAATTATTACCGTCGAACTGTTTTTTTTTTCTTCATCAGTTTAATATTCACATAGACCGCACCGAATTCGATGTGGCGGAGGCGTAGTCTACTCATTATTTAAATTTAGTGTACGATCTGCTACGATCAGGTTATTTTTCCTCAAACTTTTGAAAGTAAATAGCTGAATTATAAAATATAGTGTCATATATTATGATATTTTGTATAGGTATGAAAAAACCTGTTTCTGACGATCCATTGGGACACTAATCGTGAAATCATATTTTTACGACTTGCTAACACTATATCTAACAACCATTACTGCTCGTCCGTCACTCAACATGTGCATGTGAACATTTACATTTTTTTTTTTTTAGTGTCTCATGACACCGTCGACTTTTATTAGTATATAATTAAGAAATAATTTTAAATCAAAATGACATAACCTTCGCTGTTTATGTAATATGTACTTGATGCACCAGAAAAAATGCATTCATAAAAAATGTTTAAGGCTTATTAGCTTATAATATATTATTATTTTAGTTAATGCTGGGAAATGACAAAATATATTACACAAATTTTCTATACAATGGCCTTATTGCGTAAATTCTATATTGACCCTATACACGCAATAATATAATAATAATTTTTTTTTTAACATTTCACTCGTTGTGGTGTAGTAGGTACCTATACCTATCATACTCACAGTCGGCAGTCGTCGGACAAAACGAATTCGTCGGATTGTCGCGAAACCGCATAATATTTTATCATTATTAAAACAATAAAGACGTGCGTGTCGTCGCGTAACCAGTGCAGCTACTGTGTATTTAGTAGACGATAATAATAATATCATTATCGTCGTCGGCGGCGGCGGAGCTGTTCCTGAGTGATACGTATATAATAAGTGGCCAAACCCCGCGCGGGGCGGATGGGTCGTGGGTGAGCAGAGGACGTGCGAAGGATGAAATCGAACGAGTGAAATGAAAATATAGTTTCGGAGAGTGATTAATAATCGACGACACCGCTGCAGCCGCCATCGCACACGGCGGCGTATTTACCGTACACGGCGCCGCCCGCTGCAGCGACAGTGTGTCCATTGCAGTGTGTATAATGATATGCGAACGGATTTTTAAAAACACATTGTTATTTCCTCGGCTGCAGCAGAGCCGTTTTCCGGCGAACGATATATACGCTTTTTGGCGCACTGCTAACATAAATTATGGTCCAGACGCACGAATAATATTTGGCACGAGGACATAATAATATTACACTTATATATTATATATAGATAGATATATACACGGCTCGGGCAAGAGTATTTTACGTTTAAAGAATATCAGGAATAAACGTATGCTGCGGCCGATGATAGTGCCGCGGCCCAGAGAATGCGCTCTTTTATTATTATACAGATTTAGTTTATTATTGCACGAGCCTGCACTACGACCGTATAGTAATAGATTCATGACTATTATTACTATTATTATTATTATTATTTATGCTTTGGACGCATCTCGATAGATTAATATTATTTCAAATATTATTATAGCCTACATTATTCTCACTGCATATTCGTAATATTATATTATTGCAGATGACCGTATTTGAAAAACAACATTTATTCATACCTCTCTTCCCCCCTCTCCACACGAATTGTTCCAACCTTCATCATCGTCACTATTGGGTCGGATGTAAATTATTAGATGGGTACTATGTAGAACGTAGTATAGCTAAATCAATGAATTGGTAGGTAATGATGGAATCATCATACCAGGGCTACCAGCCGGTTACATAAATAAAATTAATAACAAGCAATATTATTGTATTGGCGTTGGAAAATCATGATTTTGTGAGCGAACAGACAATATGTAAACGTGTACAAAAGCAACAATATTTTTCAAACAAAACATCGCAACAAGAGGTGTAAGAAAACTCGTTGTTTCCAAGCGCCGTAGATCACGTCACCCAATATAATAATGTTTATTTATGTATATTGTGTTTGGAGTGTTGTATAGATCTGACTGAGCGCAACAATAACAATATATATGAACCGCAAAATACCTATTTTTGTCCGACAGTATATCATATTATATTATGAAATAACGGTGCGAATTATCCGGGCCGTCGCGGTTTCGTCGTAAGCATAAAAATATAAAATACACCGTCCCCGAAAAAAACGACGTAAGTACCTATCGACATAATGAGGCGGCGAGCGAGAAACACCGACCGAGAACGTCGATGAGACAATAATATAATAATAACGCAGTAAAATTGTATTTATTCATTATTGTGGTGCGGTCGTCTTCAGTTTGCGGACGAAGACGAGTGCAGCAGTGGCGATTGTCTTTACTACATTATAATAGGCTTTTCAACTCCGTCGTCGTGTCTGTCTTCAGTCTAACACAAAGCATTAGATTATCGAGTGTTCGACTTGATCGACGCGGGGGGGAGGGTTATTATTTTTTGTTTGGTCTCGCTAAAGATAAAACATTACAGGTATAGGTATATCGGGAAAACGTTCACAATAAAACATAATATATTATTGGTACCTATGTTATAAAATGTCGAACAAATCAAAATTTTTCTGAATCAAAGGACGACAATAATTCGAATCACCAACAGCAGGCTTGGCCTTTAATATAGTCACCCTTAATTTTGTGAAGAACCGGTGCATGTAGGTACAATAATTTACACGGTTTTGTTTAATTTATCATTGTGGAACATTGATCTCGCTTAAATCTCGTGATTGATGCGTCACATCCAATAATCTATTTTAATTGACTTTGTTCTAATATTTTATTTTATTTTAGTTTTGGAGGTAGCAAAATGGTACCAATTCTCCGTAGTCAAACGCGGAGTATTTATATCAGTGGCGACTCGATTCCGCGGAAGTTCGTCGTTAGCACAGTGTACTCAAGATATTCAATATAATAAAATATTTGTAAAAAATTAAATAACTAACCTACACCGGGATGGCAAAGTATAGTTATTTTCAAATTTATTATTTTATTTCAACTTTTCGACTTATAATATGAGATTAGGCGCATCATATTAATATGTTCGACTTATTCTTTCGCTGAATATCTGTTCACACAAAACTCTCGTCGGGCGTACCGCATGTTTTTTGCATAAATTTGCCTATCGACATCTACGTTGTTGACCTTGACGTGCATTACGGTTTAATTAAACCGAGACCAACGGTTTTTATTGTGTATATATGTAACGATAATACTAAAATAGTACTGTAAGTGGGTAGTATTAGTAAATGTATATATATGTCGTTTTCAAACTGCATCGCACCCACCACTTTCGGTAACGACGTGTATAAGTATGCATTCAGCAGCCACGCACGGAAAATGACGCGTGAAACGTCCGACGTCCAATTCGTTCCAGAAGAAAACGGAGACGATAACATAAAAACCAGACTTGCAATACGGCACGGTGAGAGCAAACGACCGGACCGTGAAAACGTTTACCCGACGCGCATAAATGACCGCTGCAAACGTTTTAATTTCCAAGGGGAGGTGACTAGGGGAGATTAGGCTAGGGGAGAAGGAGGGGAACACGAGGACTTGATAACTGCTGCAATTTCACCGATTCCACCTCTCCGAATGCGAATGATAATAACTATATATATATATTTACGGTCAAAACGACGCTCGACCACTGCAACATCAAACGTGAAATAGTACAACTGTATTGATGCACCAATGTTAAAATGCACTTTTAAGCCGTATGTATAGGCACCTACGTCATCACTGTCAGAGTCGAATGTTCGAAATCAGTGGCGTATATAGGTGGGTGACCTAGTAAGCTGCAACTCCTCCCGAAATTACAGTCTTAACTGTTAAATATATAGTAACCTCTATAGGAGTTAGATCATTATTGTTAGTTGCTATACATTATAGCCCACCACGAAAATCATTTCAATAAACGCTACTTTTTGAAATGTTAATATGTTGTAAAGTACGACGCGACGTAGCCAATCGAAATGCGACTGTGATACAATTGTGGTGTTATACAGGGTGATTATTTTATTAAACAACACTCATTATTTAAAAAAGTATTTACTTTTTCAAAATATTTTTTTACATGGTTTCAAGTTGTTAAAAATCAACGTTTTTATTAAAAAATTATATTTTTAAATATTTTTTATCCTTATCATTTCTTAAGTTTTTTCCTTTTTTGAATGACAACATAGTTTTAATTTCATATTCCAAAGCAGAATATTTTTCCAAGTATTTTGATTCATAAAATTCGAATTTAGGGCTAGTAGTTTATGAGTTATAAGTATTTAAAGTTTAGATAGGCGGAGTGGAGTGGTACGGGGTTACCCCGCAAAATGTTTCTCCACTACTACGCTTGTCTAAACTTTAAATACTTATAACTCATCATAAACTACTCGTCCTAAATTCGATTTTTATGAATCAAAATACTTAGAAAAATATTCTGCTTTGGAATATGAAATTAAAACACTATGTTGTCATTCAAAAAAGTAAAAAACTTAAAAAATGGTAAGGATAAATTATTTAAAAATATATTTTTTCAATAAAAACGTCGGTTTTTTAACAACTTGAAACTATGGAAAAAATATTTTGAAAAAAAGTCAATACTTTTTTGAATAATTATTGTTTGGTAAAAGAATCACCCTGTATATATATATATATATATATATATATATACCTTTGTGACGATCGATTGATTTTAGTGGTGTACTGATGTGGTTGATTTACCGCACCAATCGTATTGTTGCGACATATTTATTATTTTATTAATAATACACAATACGCGTCAATGTAATCAATAAGTCAGCTAGACTACGTATTTTTTTTTACTGAAAGGATATTTTAATAGTATACCTATATACGCATCAATTGCTTGTGAAACGATTTCGAACGAGAAACCCACAATCATATATTATTCAATAATCTTTGGTCTCTTTATAGATTTAGTGACGCAAAATAATAACGTTCTATTGTACGCACTATTCGCATTTGGCTTGGCCTTCCAAGCTATGCATATTCTATAGATAATTAAAAAATAAATTAAATCAAGCGTGTATAAAATTCGCACGTGTTGACATAGTATATAATAATAATAATTAGGTACTGTTTAGTTAGTAAATGTCAAAGAATTTACCGTTTGATTTAAACGGCAGAAAATAATACCACATATACTGTTAAACAACTTCGAAACGTGAGCTTGAATAATTAATAACTGCATACTGCAATCAACAAAATTACATATAACCATTGTAAGTACCTATACATATATACATAAATCAATTAGCAGTTATACTAGTACCTATAAGCGTTTTATTTTAATTATCCCTGTCAATTAACGACATTTTATAGATTTATTATTTTAATAGTTTAATACATCATATTCCTATACAATATTGTATGTTTTATAAGTACCAATTATACAATTTTTATAATGCTTATTTGATATTTTTTACTTAACTTAAATCGAAACGTATACAAAATGATCAAACAACGCAGCGTTTTAAAAAATGTTATTCATTCAATTATTACATAAACATTTTTTTTACGACTTGATCTAAGTCCAAAAATACGGCACGGAAGCGCATCTATTAAAATTTTATTTTCAAACCGTTTCTAATGCGACGACGACAGTTGGTTAATATCGGTAGATAATGGTTGACGTTTAATTTACAGCTGCAGCAGTCCACGCTCTATACCTATATATGTAAATAACATGATACATTTTTCAGTATACGATCATTATCGTGTCAAACCTTTTGTAAATATTAAATATTATTAGTATTGCACACTTTAATATTTAATATAGGTAGGTATATATAGCAGCAATACCATATCGCACCTAGGTATATATTACAAACGTTTTCCTGTTTTTCCGGTAATTGTCTTCCGGTAAAATGCGTATAAAATGTGAAATGTATTGCACATAATATTATGTTCACGAGATTTTTCACACGTTACACGCAAATGATAGTATAACACGAGCTCGATTTTAATATCGTTATAATATGTATTATTATTCGTATATTCGTGTACTATTGTGTATAGGTACGTCGTCTATGGACGACTGACCGACTGCAGTTAACGCGTTTTCCATTATTTAGCATATTACTATTATTATTCGGTGCATCAGCAGCGTTTTATAATGGAACATATATAATATGCCAGACACTGCACTTCATGGAATATATTATTGTATACGCTACCGATTTAACAATTCGTCTAATTGCATTTGTTATGTACATCGTATTGATATTTGTCCATGCAGATAAATAATATTATATTCACTTAGCTGAACTTACAAACGCTGAAGAGGTTAGTAGGTTTCTATTGTGAGCTTCATAATAATAATAATAATTGAACTTTCAGAGTTATAGAAAACTTAATCAAAAGAAAAAATGAAAACTATGATGACAGTGTACAACTTCTACTTTATGAATTTGTGAGGGAAACGGGGATAAATTATAACAAATAATAAATGAAATAATGCTTAATAATAATATTATGAAAACAAAATTAATTGAATCTAAACTTCTACCCTGACAATATATATTTGCCTAAAACGTCACTCCGGGCAATTGGTCAATTAATACGCTCGTCCTAACAAACTGAGACTTGCACACAATATAACCTATAAATACGTACGCTATAGAGTAAGAGGTTTTGACAAATTCGCGATGGTACACTCGTTAGACGACAATGAAGCAGAACGAAAAAATAAAATTACAAATAAATAAATTACGAAAATCAACGACAGCAAACGCGCGGTATTGTTGATGTAGTCTTCCGCAGATATCTTTTTAACCTCTCACCAGAGAAATTGGAGATATCTTCATCTATATATAGTAGGTCTATAATTAACCTGTACAAGCAAACTTTGTTTTAACCGTCGATTTATGGTTTTTCAACATGCAAACATACAGACACGGCCAACGGAGACTATGATTGTATGCGACGATTGCTGAGTAGTACAATGTTGATGTTTTAATTATATTATATTTTTTTTATTATTTATTTGACCGTTTCACGAGTATACTTTCGTAATTCATTTATCATTATTATGTCCACCGGTTTTGATTGTCTTACATCAAGTTGTAATTACATATACTTTAATACCAGTACACAATGTACATTGTTGATTGTAATGCTGTGAATAAATAATAATATAAATTTATTATACCTATACAGGAAAATCGAATAATAAAAAACTTTTCGAGATTCAAAACGCCGTTTCATTCGTTGTTTGTTATTAATTTATCGTATTTTATCTATCACTCAGTAGAGACGACAATGTGTCCGTTTTGAAATAAAGCGGATGTTAATCGTTCGGATTGTTTTGATTAAATTATAAATTTTTATTTTTGAAACTGATAGTGCTGATAGTTCGAGGATAACTATAAAATAAACAAAATTATTAATTAAAGACCCATAATATTATCATGTATGGTCATAAATTTATTACAATTTCGAAATACTGGTATTGTATAATAATATGCAATATTATTTTTGGTATTATTATTGAGTTTGAATATTAGTTACGATTGAATACTAATAATAATTAGAATGGTCTCGGTTTATGTGTTTTCTAATGACGTCAACTTTACGAATCGCAAAAATTATATTATACGCTCATTATTCAATTATTTATATTAATTTGTTGATATAATATTACATAATTAGGTTTACAAGTTTAATTTAAATTCACAATATTATTCAAATTTAACTATGAAATGTGTTAATGCATAAAATTAGTTGAAGCATTAAAACTAATATTAAATTAATTGAAAACAAAAATTAACCTACAAGGAAAACTTTTCAGCTAATAAAATATTGAAGTATGATTTATCCACATCAAGGGTATATGCAGGTTCTATTAAAATGCATATTAATAATTTTGAATAAATACCTACTTTATTAATTTGATTTTCTCCTCGTCCTACACAAACTTTGCAATATTTTGCAGCACGTAAAAAATTAAATTTTCAAAGTTAGTACAATTAAGTACCTACATATTTAAGATTCAGGTGCGCATTTTCATGTAGATCATGTATTAATTAATATTTTATTAATGTTTCGGGTATTAATTAATTTCAATGCAATTTTAATCAATCGAGTTTACATAACAGCTATTTATTTTTACATAAGGTAACTTATTTACTTATTCATACAACAGTACAATAATCATGATGTGATTTAAGTGGAACTGATAATAAAAATATTATAAGAGTACCTACAAATATAGGTTACCTTGTGGACACATAATATTCTCACAAGGTAAATCACATAATACGTACCTATGTGTTTTCATATCATCTAAAATAGTGTTAAAAAGTAAATAGTTGAAAATGTATTTATTTTTAAATAAAAAATAATACAATTAAAGATCAAAGAATAAGGATAATAAATTAAACATATAGTCACGAATTCCATTTATATTTATCACATTTATTTTTATTTTTTGAACGTGTTAATGCTTTTTTACTGTTTATCGTTTAAATCTGCAATTTTATTAAAAAGAAAAAACATAGAAAGCACTATATTTGTCCGTAGGTACCTATATAAGTTATTTTCATTTGCCATATTATGTTTGTTCAGCTAACATATTATAAGCTTTGATTCGTCTGTGCGTTTTCATAAATAGTTCTTCATATTTACCCTCAACACACGTTGTCGTATTTACGTTTACAAAAATATGTGTTGTAAAAGAATTCTATGATGCAGGCCTAACCTGCCGATGACTGATGCAGCGTATATTATATGGCATTATATAAATATTATATATATATATACTACGTGCTATATACAATGGTTATTAATCGTTGCCTTTTAAAAAAAAAAATTTTATTTTATATGACGTTGGAAAACGGCATCGCGGTGAGGACGAAAGGGAGTTATCGGAATCGTGTAAAATAAAACGTGCAGTTCCGCAAACGACAATGATTATATTATTATGCTTATGTATATAATAATATGCGTGTCGTCAGTGGAAATCGTTATTAAACGTTATTAGAGTCTTCCGGGAGACGGTGGCTCGTGGATTTTCGTTGTTGTTTCTGCGTTCGGCACATCCGTGACATTATATAAAATATTATATTATTTCGTTCACACGTGCATAATATTATGTGCATGCTGCATGCCATATGCATGTCTGTAGTATGACGCGGAAACGGTTCCTGTCGCCAAAGTTTTTGTTTAAAAATACTAAGATCAAAATGAGCACGTTAAACATTTATACATTCAAACGTTATAGTTTATCATATTGGTGCGCTGACAGTATAGCACGTTTATTTTTTCAAAGTTGGTGTAATTGAAAATAAAATGCTGCACACGTCTTAATACGACTGTTTGTATTGATTCATCCTTGTATATATTTAATTATTAGAAACTGAAAATTCAGGAAAATATGTATACTAAGCAATTGAATCGTATGTAAACGAAAATAATTGAATGATTTATTTAATATAAATTTGAATGCATAGATTATAGTCTAATATAAACAATATTTTAATGTAAGCTAATATCCATAGAGTTTACGCTTCGAAAAAATTATTATTATTATTATTATTATTTTACATATAGGTTATAAGTTTTAAGTATATATTATATGTTTTATGACCTCTAAATATTATGAAATATTCTAATCTATTGAACATTAATGTACATAGATGTGTTATTTTATAATTAATTTCACGATTGACAGCGCTGTTATCATTACTCTAAAACAGACCGTTATAACACTATACCAAGCTAAAATGTTGATAAGATTTCCGATCGATTAAGATAATACTATGTAACACAATTTTAGATGGCACATGCTACGTGTTTATATCAAACGTACACAACGAACAATTAAGAATTAAATTTAAAAAAAAAATAATTATATTGTTAATGAAAAATTTCTCTCGTACTTTTTATTACGATTATTACTTAGATAATATTAGGTATTATAATATCATACGACGTTCTAATATTGATTCATTTTATTTTGCCGTTTATATTTTACGAATTTATTTTATAGTACTTATTTAGTGTTGACGTTTATATTATGCGCAATATAATATTATTTTATAGTGTTTGAGTATAAACATTCTCAAGTCATTTATGTACAACGCGTGAGGGTGTAAAACCGTTTCTCCTCGTTTTGCGTCTAAATTTTAGACTCTAAAATATCATATTCTAGGTTTACCCAGTGAGAGTAGAGAGTAGGTAACATTTGGGTTACAATAGAAATTGTACACATGCACCACTATAATATGTCACAGTGTTTGTGACAAAAAAAAAGAAAAGAAAACATCCCAAGAAAATTAAAATCCCCGGAAATCGTAAATTCCTTTTTTTCGTTTTGCGTACAAGCGACTCTATAGGGATATAATAATAATATAATGATACTACAATAATACACGTGTTCGGATGGTATAACGATTCAATTGGTATTATATCCAGTCGGAGTTATCGAGTATATATTGATGAAAATCCCAATATATATTGTGTATGTAAAGATAAAAGAAAAAACCGTTCTCGAGAATTTTTATTCTTGAACAGTCCTTATAATATATTATTGATCAAACGACGGGCTCCGACTTAAATCGGGTTGGTATGACATACATGAATGTACGGTTTGAGTAGGATCGTTATGCAAGTGCCCCGTTATGCGCACTGAACTAACCTATAACACGCCCGATATATACATATATACATATATATTTTTTATGTTCAGAGCAATCTTTTAATTTATATATTATATAGGGTGATTGATTTTTCAAACAACACTCATTATTTCAAAAAGTATTGACTTTTTTCAAAATATTTTTTTACATAGTTTCAAGTTGTTAAAAAACCAACGTTTTCATTAAAAAATTGTATTTTTAAATATTTTTTATCCTTATCATTTTTTATGTATTTTACTTTTTTGAATGACAACAGAGTTTTAATTTCATATTCCAAAGCAGAATATTTTTCTAAGTATTTTGATATATAAAAATCGAATTTGGGGCTAGTATAGTCTATGAGTTATAAGTATTTAAAGTTTAGATTGGCAGAGTGGAGTAGTACGGGGTGCCCCGCAAAATGTTTCTCCACTACTCCGCTTGTCTAAACTTTAAATACTTATAACTCATAAACTACTAGCCTCAAATTCGATTTTTATGCATCAAAATACTTAGAAAAATATTCTGCTTTGGAATATGAAATTAAAACTCTATGTTGTCATTCAAAAAAGTAAAAAACCTAAAAAATGATAAGGATAAAAAATATTTAAAAATATAATTTTTTAATAAAAACGTTGGTTTTTTAACAACTTGAAACCATGTAAAAAAATATTTAGAAAAAAGTCAATACTTTTTGAAATAATGAGTGTTTTATCAATTTTATTCAATCGCCCTGTATATAAATATAATATATATACGTATACGTTTTTAGTTTTGCTCGACGTCGTTTAATTATATATTATATATTATAATACGAATAAAATCGTGGCGAGTTTCAATGATTTGTTCGTCACAAAACTCCGTTTCCCGTTGTATAGATAAATTGTGAGTATTACAATATTATAGTTGTTATTTAATGTCGTCGGTTTATCATGCGGAAATTCCAAGTTCAAAAATTAGTCGGAGAACATATTATTTTGAGATCCGGGCGGCCATGCGTCTGCACCGCTGCAGCTGGTAGGTAATATATTATAATGTATACATAGGTATAATATATAGGTATAACACGTAACGTAGGTACCATCGTATATTTTATTATTTATATATTTTTTTTCTCGCTTTAAAAAACGACTGGTCGTTACCGGGAATTGTGTTGTCGGTGTGTTTAGTGCGTTCGTAGTCTGTTAATTATTATAATCGTCGGCGCTGATTGTTCATCTTGTATACGCTAATGGAGTATGCCACACACACACGCACACGTTGTATTTTCTTTGATTGTAACTGTCAATAGTCGTAGTGAATGAAAATCAAAGTCCGTTCCACCGATAATTTCGCTAACGATTTTGTGCAGCAAAAAAAAAGTCTTGAATTAAATCGTTACGTGATCGAATATGGTGCAAAAAACATAAATGTTGTAAACGCATTACAGCATTATCGGCTTATTGTAGTAATCGTCTTGGTGATTTTCATGAAAAAATACGTGAAATAAATGTATTTTTCGAAGAAAAAAAATGAAAAATGTCTTTCTTCTAATCGGTTGCGATTCTTCTGCAGTCATAAATGTCCGATTTATCGTTTTATATTCGCTCGACGTTCCAACACTGTTACGCGCTGCAGCAGCAGTGGAAGGCGGACACAAAAATAAATTGTAAATCTCAAAGATTTTTTCCTGTTTCAAGTTGTTAAATAAAATAATTAAAAACGTTTTCGTGAAGTTGACGCATATACTCGTACCTACGTATATATAGATATTATACCATCATAAGCCCTAGCTGTGAGCGAGAAAGACGATTTGCGCGTTTGTCTTTTGTTTAGTTAGATTTATCGTCGTTTCTCTATTGTGCCAACAAAATTGTGCATTGTAATCGAAAGAATGAAAAAAAAATAAATACTTTTAAGAACATCTAGTACATTTTTTACGTGGACGGAATGTCGTTTAATATATTAATTTCTAAACTCGAAGTATCAAAAGATAACAGACAGTTATGATGTTAAACGCAATTACATAATGTCATTACAACTTATACAATATATCGCAATGCGTAATAATTACCATTGATAATATTAATTTATAGTCATTGATATCACCTGTATTATAATAATGTGTCGGATGGCAACCGCCGTGGTCGATAAATCACTCATTCATGGTTTTGCTCCACTATAATGTTGTTTATCGACATATATATATATATATATATATAAATATACAATATTAAGTACATGTTATATATTATTACATATGTACATATATAATATAATATTATGATCTCTGAGCACACATGGCCAGCGCAAGCTTTAATATAATATTTTATCAGGTTATGATTTTTTTTTCGTTTAATCTGCTCTTGTATGGGCAAGTCGTAAAAACGGACACAAAAATAATAGGTACAATACTACTTAAAATCCCGATATACAACGAATATGATTCGAATCAGCACTAAACATTATTATAAATGTATAATAATATAACTCGTGCTGCTTGCCTGCGGATTTTAGGTCAACCGTTGTATATTATCAGAGCTCGTATCAATCATATTATATAGAGGCACTCGTATTGAATATTATGTAAATATGAGTAAATGTCATTATACGTTTTACTTTTACAATAATTATTACACTATATCGTTCGAAAAGTAGAGTGATGTGCTCTGAAACCAAGAATATAATATAAGAATGATAAATAATGTTACCTATATTATGTAGGTCACGAAACGCATAAAAAATTCAACACCATTTCGAGCTATTATGGCGGCGGCGTTCACTTCGTTCTACTGCGCGATTCGGCCATCGATGCCGTGCAATACACCACACACACAGTTGACATTAATCGTCTGTCCACGGCGGCATTGATGACCGGCGAAAAAAATCTCATTACGAGCACATCATTTCTGTAAAATTTACTACCTCGCGATGCATATATAGTCTGCAGCGGCGGCGGTCGCTTCCACACGCATTATTAGACAATCGCACGAAATTTGTTACCAAAACATGAGCGTCAGACGGCAAACGAAAAAGCAAACACACAAACGCGAAAACCGTGTGGTGATGGTTGTGCATACGTAACAACAAAATAGGTATGTGAATACCGAAAGGAAACCAGTAATTGCATTTTTGCCATCATATATTTTTGCATTTGTTCCCATACGCGCGTATAATATATTATATATTATATAATATTTTACGTTATGTTGTTGCACTATATATGTATGCAGACGCATTCCGATGATGGGGCATTAACGTTATTGTGTAGTTGTTTTTTGTTCCCAAACGGAAGGCTCAATTAATTATGATTAAACAAAAATAATACCCAAGCATAAATTACAATTTTACTTGCTACACGGTTTTTATTTCAATAATATTTTATTACTGTTTTTTATTTATTTATTTATTTATTATTATTCTATTTTTTTTTATACTTTTACTCTCTCGTCCGTCTCTTCTCGACAATAGTAAACTTTTTTTTATATACATAATCTTTGAATAAACACAGTCTATTGTGTGTTGCACATCGGTGATCGGATATCGTTCTTAACTTTTTTTCATTATTTTTTTTCGGACGTTTGACGACGAAAATTCGTCCCCGAGATAATATGATTATTAATTTAGTGCATTGTCACGTTTTGATTTTTAGTATTTTTTTTCGTTTTTTTTTTTTTTTTGTGTGTACAGAAAATAATGAGACGAGATGTTTTTGAGAACTGCATAATATTATATTATACGACGATTGATTTAAACAAAATCAGACGTGTAACACAAGCGTGCGACAGACTGTTTTTTAGAAAAACGTGAGACGACGTTATCCTCACAACATATTATAGTAATATAATGTAATATTAAATATTATGATCTCGCTGCTACAGTCGGGTGACAGCGCCAACGGTATATCATTATTATTATTATTATTATTATTATGCAGTGTTCAGCACCACACACGCAATCATTAATAGCGTTTAATTACCGTGGTTTCAGACTTAGTCGTCGGTATATTACTCTCATATAACATTATAATAGTGATGTAGCTATTATATTATATAGGATCAGAATTGATTATATTTTTGCACATTCCATTAAGACACCTATTATATATATATATATATATATATATATATATATATATATATATATAATAATTTCGAAGATTCATTTCATATGCTGCATCTATATACGGACTTCAAGTTAGACGATCAACGATTTTGCACGCATTTTCCAATCTGTAAGAGCATATTATAATAATTATTTTGCTTGTTTTTAATATTTTAAGGTCATATATTCTGCAGTCGTTTCTAGTATAAACGTAGTAGAGCGTATTAACCTAACTATGTACAGCAGTGGTTCCCAACCTCTCCTATTCTACGGCCCACTTTGTCGATTTTCGAAAATCTCGCGCCCCCTCCAATAAATTGTAAAAAATCGATCACCTTTTTTGGAGTACTTTACATATAAACTATCTATACATTCTATATTCTATACAATATACGGAATAAGGCAAGAATTATTAAACAGATAACGTGACATAAAACGATTAAGTTACACGCTGCGACCAAACATTTATAGTCTTTATCGGTTATCCGTTATTGATACTCGATTAACAGATAAAGATTTCCGTTCAAATATTTTTTCTCTAAGTTTTAAAATAAAAATTGTACTTCGTAATAACTGCTTGCTACTCCCCACCAGCAATGTGTACACGCCCCCCAGTTTGGGAACCAGTGATCTACAGTGACGGATTGTGGCTCGACAACAAATTTTATAATCCATAATAATAATGTTATCCACTAAAGGACTAAAGTAGTTATAACATAGGTAATTAATTACATAGTTTCAGATGTTAAATTTAGAAACAAAACCGATCACGCTAGGCGAAATGTATAAAACGTGATAAGACGTAGTTAACACCTATTTAACACTTCACGTGATAGCGATACAATTCATATGAAAACATTCGTATTTATTAATCATAATTTATACACTATATATTATCTATGATCATGGATTTGAAACAAATAACCTAATATAATATACCTAATATTACAATAATATGGTTACCTTTTAAGTAATTTTAATCGTTACCACAATTCAACGTTGGTTGATGATTATTGTTATAAATTGTTGAAATCTAAATAATAATGATAAGCTATACTGTGCATAAATTACGTAAAATTATGGTTATATTAATTCTTAGTGAAAATGCTTTCATATTGTACATAATGAATGAAATCTGAAAAAAAATAGGCAACTTGTATTGTCTACACACAAATAGAAGCTGTATAATATAGGTATGTATGTATTCACACATAATGCGATTTATTGGTATTAATTAACATCGTTCGTTATATAATAATTATTTATTATAACACAAATAAAAAATTTTGACAATTCACTTTAAAAAAATACTCCGTAACACATACAAGCTGATGGTATATTTTTTTAAGAATAAATATATTCCTTAAATAATAATTGTAAATGTAAAATTAAAAAATTAAAAATTAAAAACAAGACAAAAAGAGATCAATAACTTTCTTTTATTTAACAACCCGATTGCATATATTTACACAAACCAATTATAAAGTAAATTGATTTTATGATTCAATTTTAATTGAGAGTAACATTTAATTTATATTCTAGGTTAACGAACAAATTCATTATAATAATTTTAATCTCATTCGTTTTCGTTTAAATCGTTTTCATTATTTTTATAAAACGCGATAACAGATTTTCTCGATGTTTTTTTTTTTTTTAAATATATACATCATAAATTCCAATAAAACGCATGTCGACCGCGTGGCTCATTATTTCGTTTTACAAGATTTTCGTCTACGCTTTTTATTCAGTTAAAATGTGTTGAACGATAATAACGTGGGACAAATTAGGTACTAGTGTTGCCTTATTGTAGATAACCATAATTCGGAAAATATGACTGTTGAATTATGTATATAGTATATCATCAATAAACCTATTCAATATTCATTAGTATTGCATTAACTGCGCAATTATAACGCAATACGAATAGTTGTGTGTGATATACGCATATCAATATTTTACACATCTAATCGTAATAGCCGTCTATATCGTTCAAACCAAAATCGACGAGTTCCGAACGTGACATTATTAAATGATTTTAATATTTTATTGATGTTTCATTATATATAGGTTATTAGGCGGAGTAAGTGCGTCGTAAAAAAAAATATAAATTCAACCATTTATATTTTTTCTACCTAACATTTACAATCTAGACTGAAAGGTTTGACTTATTTTGTGATTTTATTTGATATGTCAAAGCTATGTTTTTACACACCAGTCAGATTTCATTAATAGTTGTCTGTATGGCAATTAAAAAAAATAAAATTTTCAACCCATGATTTGGGGTAAGTGCATTATCAGCTTGTATAATACAGTTAATGGTGCTTTATTGTATTTAATTCAATAATTTAATTCGCTTTAAATAACTAATAGTATACTATATATATTATATAACTATATATACTAAAATAAATTTATTAATTCCAGAGAAATAAACAAATTAAGTCTAACCCTTTCAACCTACATAAAGTTAACATAAACTTTTAACTATAGCTTTTTAATTTTTACAAAATCAATATGTATAAAACAAGTATTTAGAGCAAAATATGGTAATTTGCATTTGGCCTTTATTTGTGTAATGCATTTGTCCTTGATACGATTTTTCACGGGGAAAGTACATTATCAACTAAAAAGCACCCTAAATACACCTTACGTTATACAGAAGCAGTAGAATGAATATTAATTAAAAATAAATAATGTTGTTATTAATTTTGTCTTGTTAGTGAATATTATCACAAAAGTAAGAAACAAATACCATATATTTCAATCTTAGATCATATACTATGGATGGAGCCATGGTCTATCTCGCCTGTGTAAACAATTTGAAGCACATATTAGCGACGAGTCTCTCCTTGAGATTCGTTATCTGCGCATGCGCGAGTCTACTCGTCGCATATTTATTTAGTTATCACTCATGAGTTCCCTGGGAGAATTAAAAACATGAGAATAAATATGCTACGAGTATACTCGCGAATGCGCAGATAATGAATCTCAAGGAGAGACTTGTCGCTTATATGTGCTTCAACTATCAGGCCATGGCTCCATCCATAGTATATGATCTAACATCTAAGATTTCAATCAAAAAACACATTATCAAAAATAAATTATCAAACAATATTGCCTTATAATAAAATATATTTTATACTAAATTTATAAATATTATAACAATAAATAAGTTTTAAATTAATAAAATTAAACTCAATTTAATTTATTAGTACGAAAACGTCTTTTTACCTAAATGTCTAGGTTAAATATTTAATTATTATGTCTAATTACCTCTATTGTGCACTTTACCCACCTATCTTATATTTTCTTTATAAATAAAATATATTGGTTTTTAAACATGTTCTTTTAAAAAATTCAAAAAAAATTCAAATCAAATACGGAAAATGATTATGCTACGTTTTTTTTTTATATATAGAACTTAGGTACTCACCGTATACACTGTAATATTATACGGAAAATTTGTTGAGTTAAAATTATTACCAATATAATTATAATATACATAATTTGGCTTAAAATAAATATTGATAGTTTGAATTCATTTTCAAATTGTCTATATAGATAATATTATTTACGTAATTCATAAATTTACCTACTTGAAACAAAAACTTTCATTTGTTAAACTATGCGGTACGAATAACCAGTAATTAATTTCATATCAAATGAATATTTTATTATAATAGATGAATAAATAATTAAAAATAAATTCAATACCATTTTGTTGGCTATAATTTTATACAAATGTTACTAAAGTTATATAATGAATTTTTAGTTATAACAAATCAAAACAAATATTTGAATTTTAATATAATTGAAATGGCTATAGTTGCTAATTATACGTTGAACAATCAACCGATTTAATAATTTATAGTGGTATATAGAAAATAGAATATGGCATATATCATATGTAACATGAAATATAAATGGAAAAATTTATGACACAGGAAAATATAAGATAATAGATCTTTGTGAGTTTATCAAATTGTTCCCAATGTAACCATATATTTACGTAAGATACGATACAATTGTGTTATTATTGTGGGGAATAAAATTCTGAAATATTTCTGCTTATTATAAATCATTTTAGATTTCGTCCGTTTTTTCTTTTCAAAAGTTTGGAAAGTTAGGTTCTTTTTGACCCTATATTTCCAACGCAGGTTGGACTCTATTGCGTATATCATTTTGAGTATAGATGCGATAACGCGCAGAACTGACAAGACAATGTAACCGGAACCGGAAAATAATCCCTTACTATCAGTTTTCAGTTGAGAGCTGTAGAAACCGGAATTTCATGAATGTTTTAGACATCTAAGTTAAAAAAATACTTTTAAGCCCCCTAATAAAAAGTACAGACATATTTATTCATAGCAGTTGATGTTATTTATTTTTCAACATGCTACAACGTACATAACAATATACTTCAATATATATACAAACATATTATTTAGTTATTGCGCTATCATCATCACATTATATTACAAAACTTAAATAGCATATTATATACATATATATATATATATCGCACGAATCATAACGTAATATCATGAGTGCACTCGATGAATTAAATTAAATACCAACAATTTTGGAATTACGTCGACACATTCAGGAGATAATCTCCTCGATGAGCATTATCAATTAAATTAATTAATAATGTGATAGGCGTTGAATGTGTAAAATTGTTGTAAATATAATATTTATAGCGTACAAAATAGAATGCATAATGTATGGGAACGTGTAGGTCGTAACCGTTTAAATAAATACCCAATATTAGATTCTGCAACAAAGAGTAACATAGTGGCACAGAGCAGGGGTAGATATTATTATGTATTATAAACTTACCACGTTTATATAATAGTGACCTTTGGAAAGACTTATACAATAAATATTCTAAGGCCCGAATCGACCATGACCGACGTCAAGCCTAAAAAGTACAAATGTCTGTTCAACGACGTAAGATCGATATTCGACTTGATATTCTATTTGTTTTATCCTGCTGCTGTTACAAAAAAAAAGAAGAAAAAACCATTTCAGCGATGGTTTGAGTCTAATTTGGTGGGGAGGAAATAATTTAAATAAATTATTCGCTACATAAAATTAGATTGGAATTAAGAATGAAAAAAAAAGGAAATCAGCACAAAACGGGAAAATAATTCACTGACTCGACTCATTTGCATTTCCACAAAGTCAAGCTCCGGGAGTAGCCGGAGAAAACGATAGAATGTAATATTATGGCTGCACACGTGTACCAATAAAACCATCGTAAAATTAAGTTCTTATCAGTATTTAATCAAAACACTCAACGGCATGCATAGTGCCTAGATGGCTAAAATGGGGTTGGGGAGAGGGGTCGTAAAAAATTATACCACCGTACCCACCTAAAATGTTTCTCACAAAAGTAAAAATAACGATTTTTCCGGAACACTTATTTTGTAATATTAGCATATTGATAGCTACGATGCGTGTCGGGGATGAAAAGCTTTTTGCACTCAAACGACGACGTGGTACGTCGGTAAAATAATTATTATTCGTTTATCAATTCGCTTGGACTATAGGTACCTACCATACTGCAGTCTATATTATAGTATTGGATACGTTTTCTTCTATGATATTATTATAACAATAATAATATAATTTACGTTTTCCATAATATTCCGTTCCGTCTTGTTATAATATAAAATGATTGCTATTATACTCTCGTGCGCATATCATACAATATAACCTACCAACTTACAATATAATTTAACATAATTCGTTAAGGTAAATAGTCGTATAGGTTATTGAGTTACTGCACATAATATATAAATATTAAACATATTATGTACCTATGTTACGTACACTGTATACTGCCGTGTTATATTATATGTTTCAATGCTATTGTTGCAAGTAATTAAATGCAAACATTACGGAGTAAAGACGATATTAATATTATATTATTTATATTCTAATATAACAATAATAATTACAATTACTATTAATATGTTTTGTGTGTATGTGTATTGTGTGTGTATATATACATTTATAAATTTATAATACATATAGGTACGTTACGTCTTACGTGTCAAGCAATAGTCTCGTTATCCTATTACGGATTATAATAAGCGAGTTCGATCAATTAGTTCACTCGAGAGTTTACACACACGCGTGCACTTATAGTATTCTGATGTAATCGATTCGTTGATAAATTCTTGCTATTTGTTTCCCATAGTATACCATACATTTTATACCATTTTGTACACCACTGCAGAGGCACGCCATTTTTACACAATTATTGTACTGTGCATAGTGTTCGTGTATAGCATCATATTGTGTAACTTCTTCGAATATCATAGTTATACATTATTATTGTTATATGTATTATTCATGCATAGTGAAAATATACTATCGTTTTCTTGTTGTATATATATATATATATGACTTATTATATTGTGCTAGGAGATCCGATGTTATCCTGTCCATGCGGTTTGTACCGCGAAACGGCCATGTTATGCACAGTAGTTGTGGTAACGATTTTGAAAAATTTCGAGCTAAAAAAAGCAGTAAGTCGCCGCGAAGAGTGCGTCTTACAAGTTTGTAAAGCGCGTATTACTATATATTGTGTCTCGAATGACTTATTTTCGGTTGAGCTTATCATTGGTATGGGTAGGTAAGCAGGATGATTACTTTGACGGTTTAGTTTTAACTTTGCCGCGAAGAACGTATAAATAATAAATATAAATACTTAAAATGTTTTGTTTTATTTTTTTACTATATTTGCGTTTTTTTTTCACTCCTGTGGGCTAGCCTAGCTACTCTCGATATCGATTTCGTCATTTCAGACTCTAAAAATTCGGACTTTGGACGAGCCTGCGCAGAGGAGCATCTTCGATAATATTACATTATTTCATATTATAGACGGTTCACTATTTTTCGCCGCCTGCAAGTCGTATAAGCGCGGGGTGCCGATCTACAGCTGCTGCTGCTGTGGTTATTTAGCGAACATCCCGCGGCGGCGTCCAATCGAACGCTCCATGACGACGTTAATATTGTTTTGAATTCCGCGCTGCTCGAAACGCGTCGAGAAAACGATACCAGCTATGACGAAGCGAAATTTACAAAAAAGATACGACACGGCCACGGCAAGTATACAACCACGGACACCGACGTTAAACCGACGACGCGCGACGACGTCTCGAGAGATTAAACGAAACACGACTTTTTCAATACGCTCGCTCGCACGTGTATAATGTATATCCAGAGGAAAATTATTGTATCCGGTACTGTTAACCCACCCCCCTTCAATACCCGACCCCCCACCCACCACCACCAAACGGTGGCGCTCGGAATGCGCTAGCTCTCTATTTGTTCCGGACGAATATTGACTCGTCTGTATCGTCACTACAGGACTGCAGCTCGGTTTCTTTTATTCCACACAAAATAATGCCATTTCGTATGACATGCGTGTACGAGCATTATACGACGAAATATTAATATATTAGGCAATCATATACAGTTTAGTTTTACTTTTTGCGCACCCTCTCGTAACACTCGATTGGGGAGATTAAACGAACATTTTGTTTTCCGACGAATATTACGCTTGTTTTTACGGCGATGAGGCCTATGAGATTCGTATTAGCATCATAGACTCAAGACTGTGTGTTTTTTAACACAATTCTTACGTTTTATCCGTCTCGTCTGTCAGACCAAATATTTAAACAATGTTAAGCGACGAAGGATTATCGTGCTCGATTATCTCAGACTTGGTATTTCATTGTGCGCTAGAATGTGGTGGGATAAGCGTTATAATATTATAACGATTAATTTATCAAAAATGATTGTGCGATTGTACACGATCGCGGTTTTTGCTCGGAGGGCATATTTACCTGCAGCCGTCGTGTATAAAGACCATAAACGCGCGTGTATCTTGATAATTAGGAGGCACATTATAATTCGATCGAAACGATTTATCAGATCATATTATTAAAACACCGGTATACGGGTATGGTTTTATATTAACGATTGATAAGATATCTAATCTCTGTCTGTCTCTCTATAATATTTTCTGGTGACTTACAACATTTATGTTACCAAAGAACAATTAATATTACCATACACGGCATACACTATATTATACGCGTTCCGGCTGTATGTATTTGTTCTACACAGTCCAAACACTCCATTATTATATTAACGACGTTCGTCGATTATATTTTTATCATTCCTATTTTACACGTTGTAAAGCGAAATGTTTTGAGTGCCACTAGGGCATGATTACACTATTATCATATTATTCGTTCTACGATCGTCGATAGTCATCACGCACTACGCCATAGCCCTACGTCCTCGGAACGTCGCGTTGGTGTTATCGGACCGGTACAATAAGTTAAGACGATAGAGTCGTGTACATTTTATAACACATAGAAGCGACCATCGCCGCTCTGACCTTATCTCGAGCTTCGACAGTTCCGGTTTAAAAATAATGCCATGATTTATTGATTTCAGTACGGCAAAATGACAACAATTATCATAATATCGAGAATAAATCGTCATCTGGTTCGTTTTGTAGTATAGGATATGATATTATATTATCGCATTGTAGCATAACACTGCGCATCGGCTCTCGACTGCGGCAAACCGCAATATTCCAATTTTCCGACGCGAAACCCGCCCACGCAGACGGACTGGGGCCGTGTCACGGTCGATCCTCGTCGTGCGTAACGCAAAATGATATAATATTATACTAATAGTATTATTATCATACGTAATAATATGCACTATTCAGTCCGATCGTTTTTGGGCACATGACATAATCATGGTATAGGTACGACTGCGCACACACGCACACTCAATACAATAATATATATTATTATTATCGTCGTCGTCGTCGTTTACGTATATTACACTAAAGGTAGATGTATATATGAGTATATATGATGTATATAATATGAGTATACCTTTACCAATACGGTGTATATTTTTTTGTCATACGGAGAATAGGATAATGTCGTATAGAGATAGTATGTGTTTCCTCTCCGTCGACGACGTGCCTTATTCCGAACACGTCCGCCGCTTTACGATTGTAATGAGTTATTTGTTCCCCCATCCTCGATTTCTTGTATTTTATATTGTTGTTTTAGGTTGTGTACGTATATGCTTATTTTTTTTTTTTTTTGTTCTTTCTTTCCAATTTTTCTCCTATATACGACACAAAAGAGACAATTTACAAAAAATAAAAATAATAACGAGAGCGGGACGAACACGCGTGCGCGGCGCACTCGCCATGTACACCGCCGTCGTATTACCGTGTGTTGTATTGATGAAAATTTCTTGAACGCCAGCCAACTACGACCGAAGCGGTGCCACGAATCGGGCACAGAGTTTTTTAAATGTGAAAAATACACGCACTCGTTATAAATCGTTTGTCGCGATTAATGTATAATCTATACAATATAACACATATTGGTACATCGCGGTAACCGTTTTAGGAGCGTCGATCGACGAATATAATAATTATTATCCCCGCATAATATAATATTAATTTTATTGTGTGGACTATGTAGTACAACTCTCCGATAACGAAGTGCAGAAATTTCATATGAGCATACTTCAGCACCATACAACATTTTCAGGGCGCAGTTTCATTAAAACTTTGAACGCTTATCAATCCACAAAAATAAAATAATAGTTTAAAATAATCCATATTATTATGTTTGTGCATAGACATTTATAAAAAATAATAACATCCAGCTTCGGAATATTCAATTTCTAATTATTTCAATTATCTATAATATTTAAGTATTTGTCGAAATACCTGAATAAATAACCACATGTATTTTATGACATCCGATAATGATAGTAGGTATATACTATTGTGGGATTCACGGTACTTGAATTAACTGTGCCATCGGGTCATTTTCTATTACGTCCTATTATAGCTTATATAGGCATTTTCATTTTATTGACATAAAAATCGCTTTGCAGTGAATATACCACCGATGGACGTGCTGTATCGACTTTATTGCAATACTGACTAGCCTTTTTTAACGTCTCTCAAATCTGAAGGTCTGATTTTGTGTTTCCGACCCTTTTATTTGTATTGGGTGGCCAATTTACGATTGCCACTCGAACGTCATCCCTCGTTAGCATTTTCACACACATCCGCTACTGATACAACGTATCGTTAAACATTTATGATCAAAATAACTCGTCAGTTATATTATTCATTTTTGTTTTTTCTTTCATCGTTAATATAAATTATTTGAAGTTTTGTTTAAATTTTCGAAATATATTTATATATTTATATACTATGTGTATAGCTTCAAAAAACTGTTTAAAACGAATTATGCAAGGAGTGGAGAATTCGAATCCTAATTAAACAAAAACGTTGACTACAATGTTCTGTCGTTGTTTTCAGAGTTCGTGCAGCATTTTTCGCGGAAGCCTACCTAATATTTTATTTTCAAACCATTGATTATATTTTTAAGCACACTGTGCTTAATGTCCGTGTTAAATAGTTAATCAAACCGTTGTATTTATACCGTGAAATCCAATTTATTTTTTTCGAATTTTTTTTTTTCTAATGAATTTGGCTCAAATGATTATGTAAAATGCAAACATTTTGATCTAATGAGGAGGGGAGGCTAAACAACGACACATAAAATATTATAACAATAATCGTGACTCGTGACGGACGTGCATTAATCATTCGTTCGGTAATTAAATGTTGTGTCTATAATAACGCATCATAATATTAGAGGTAAAGCACGAACGTGCTTCTGTTTAAAAATAAAAATAAATTATACAATTCGGCCAATGGTATTCGTTTTGGCTATATAAAATATAACATATACATATAATAAACATAAACGATAATAATTATACATTACAGTTGTAATGCAACGCGTAAATGTATACGATGGTTGTCTGTAGGCAATAATATTATTATATTGTATTTTAAATTACCTGGACTAGTCTGCCAACTAAGACCGCCAATGAACATTTTCCTGGAACAAAAATAAAAATTATCATTAGAAATTTAAAAAAAAACGTTTCAAAGTGCATATTTTAATACATACTATAATACTAAATATAATATGCATATAGGTACTACAGCGAATGGGAGCTTTCAACAACAAAAAAAAAAATGAACATTATTATATAGTATCGTTGGCATAATATCTGTATAGCGGACGGTCTGTATAATGTTTCAAAAGTATATGTACTGTACATGCAGGTACCGTCAAATAAGTAGGTATTTCAAAAAAATTGCATTCATGGTGCATGGTGGTCACATTTTAAGAGTTTAAAATTATAATAATATTTAGTAGCCAATATTTGGCTCACATTAATTGTACACATTTGACATTATAGTAATATATAATATGCATAGTGACAGATCATGAACTACTTGCGAGGTTATTTGTAAACAGGGTTTTCTATAAGGAAAGTGGGAGACAGGACCGAGGCTCTGTGTCTTACACTGTTTACATTTATTTGAGGTGTCGCGTTATTCGAAATAAAAAATTGGAATTTAGTTTCAAAAATGATATGACTAGAAGAATTTCAGAAAAATAGTGCAAGTAATTTGTATCAATATGATAAATGTATAGTAATATACTTAGGTATATAGTAATAAATGTATTAAATGTGATAAATAGAATTATGGTAATAGTATGTTATATGTATTTTAGTTTTTACTGTTAATAATTATAAAAGCCACTAGTATATAACTATATGATAACTCGAGAGTTAAATAAATAAGTTAATTTCGCTGTCAAGAAAATTACGACAGTAGGGTAATGATATTATAGGTCTAATACTAAAGGATATATTATTACTTTCGTATGCTGAGTCTGTAACCAACTGTTTCATATTAGTGATTCAAATAGATTCAATGCTTATATGTTCTTTAAATACGAACGACTGGAAACATTACGTAGTAGGTATATATTTGGATTCGAAATAATTAAAATATTTAAGTATGCGTTGTTTTTTATTTTTTGTTCTCAAAAACATATTTTCATTAACTCGTCAGAGCGTTAACTGTTTCACAGATGTATTCTAAAGAACATTTTTGAGTTATTTCAGAAATTTCAGACAATTGGATTAGTCACGTTGTATATAATCGGGCTTCATTAGTTTTCAAAAGTAATCATTTCATGGTGTGTGAGTATTTTTTTCTTACTAGTGTATTTGGGGAAACGCCAAACGCACTGTATACGTATTGTTTATTAGTTTATTATGTGCGTGTATTTAAGTGCCAATAAATAACATTTTTTTTTTTTTAATTACACATCAAAATAATAATCAGTGATTAGACAGAAATGTGAAAATATATTTTGGTGGAGATTTGAAAGAAATAAGTACATATTCTTAAATTATTAATACGGACTTGCCGCAGGTAAACTGAAACGTTTTCCTTCATTTTGTCAACTATTTTCATCTTCTGATAATTTGGACGTCATCCAACAATTAGCGTTGAAACTGTGCGCGCACTATAAAATGCACAGCTAAGACTGTACACAAACTTCATGCCAAAAATGTTAACTCGTCGAACAGCATCAGCAAATGTAATTGTTATTTTTGAATACTCAACAATTAAATGTGTTGTAACGGGTTTTCAATGAGTTCTATGTTTATAATATATGATAAAATAGAAACTTTATTGAAGAGGACCAAAAAAAAAAAAATGTCATCAAGTATGAGATTAACAAATTTAAATGGCCGTCGACGTTTGGAGACTCAAGTAAGGTCGTTAAATTATCGTTTATGACTTATAAGTTATGATAATATATTGCAATATGTTAGATGTATACTATAAGATGCACAGGTATAGTACCGACGTACCGTATGTCCGTATCCAATCGGAATACGGTTTCATATATTATAGTTTAATTATTTATTATAAGAACAATTTTAAACGCATAATTCTAAACATAATTGATCTCAGGAAACACAATATTTCAATATATTATTAAATCGAGAGACAGTGCGAGAAATTAAAGTGATTGTATGATTGTCATGTCGAGTGCGGGCTGCAGAGTATTGCGATTGTTCTCCGCAGAACGACGACGACAATAATATTATTCGCCAATAGTAGAGGGTCGTCGGTACTATATCTGCTGCAGCTGCTGTCATGATTATTATTACCTACTTATATATTGTTTGGAGAAGGGAAGGAGAATAAATCACAAAACGACTATAAAGCACATGAATAATATAATTATTATCTCACGCCACTGGTTCACAACACCAGGACGGGATTTTCACGCCACCGCTTCCCTGATGGGTCGACGGACATCATAACATGGGTGTCGTGTCACGAATCCCGATGTATTCTTGTTATTATGACGTAATATTCGTTATACCGCTCCGAGAGATTAACAATTAAATCTGAGGGCATTGGTTATAAGAGTATATTATGTGGCCTACTTTTCAAGTTTGATTTAAGTTTAATATAACTAAAAACTAATAACATTATAGATGTAACCATCATCACTTTGGGTTTAATGTGCAATCACCTATACTACAAAGACGTACGAGTTATTGACAAATACTTTTGTATGACGATGTTGATAACATTATTGGCATTGTAGACAAACTTAAAGTTACATATTTTGACATCTACCGGTGTCGGTGTGATACTATAGCACATATTCCTAAACGCGGTAATTTTATATTATTTGGTTTGGGTTTGTAAACGATTGAAGTTGCCAGGGTCGTATTTAGACATCAATAACGGTTAACGTATAAATGCGCGAGTATAATAGTATAATGATGCAGTAATTTGAGTTTTTATCGCAAGCAAATATTTTTCAATTTAATTTATATTGTTGACTGACTGTAAAGCGTTGATGCATCGCGATTGTTCTATAACTCGTGCCACTGCAACCATTCGACAGCAATAGTGTATAATATTATTGTATAAGGTATACAATATTATTATAGTAATCGCAGCGGCAGCGTAGCGCAAACAATGATTTTGATCACGCGATCATCACAGACCGACCGAAAATCGCGAACATAAAAAACAAGTAATAACAACGACATGGCGTATAATATAATAACGACTAACGACACAATTATAAAATGGCGATTATTCACGTGGTCGACCCGTGCAAACAGCATAGTTTTATCTTTTACCGTTTTGCAAACCGATTGTCGATGGCTAGACGATAAGCGGGATTAATGCGGAAACCACCGAGAATGAGCGGACATCCGTAAATTAAATTCATCATATAATATATTATATAGGTGCTTAAAGCATAATGGTAACAATAAATATAACTACCTATATGCGCACACAGTTTTGATGTTTGGTATATGAACGAATACGTTATATATCGCGATGTATAATTTGATCGCATTGTCAAAAAGTTTTTTGGCGGAGGCCGAGATCCGTTTTTAGTGTATACATCCGCGACGCTTTTCCGCGGACGGCAATCCAAATCCCACTCACCCTACCGCTTAGCTCAAGCGCAGCGTGCCGATTGCGGGAAGCCCCCCCCCCCCCGAATCCACCACTTGCAGACGCAGTCTCTCACCGCTTCTTTTCTCTCCCCTTGCGATTCCTTTTGAAAAAAAAAAAAAAAAGAAGAAAAGAAAAAAACGAAGACATTGTCCAAAAGCTATTCAGACCACGAAAGAAAATAATAACAATACTAAAAAATCGATAAGATGAACAAACAGTTTTGTGAGAAACCTCGTTTTGTTTGCATGAGATTATTGTTTCGGATGGAGTGGCGAATGGAGGGTTGGAGATACCAAACGGAATTTGCTTATCTTATATTATATTGTATGGAATATAATATTTTTCAATCGACTTGTCAGACACCACGACAGGCTCCACCCTTTCAATATTTTAACACAAAATATACTTAAACATATAAATAGTCAATTAGCTATTTATATCATATTATATTATAATAACGCGATAAATCAGTAAGTTCAATTGTATAAAAACTATGTCAACTGTAAGCATTACAGACGTACGATGATTATTCAATTTTATGTTGTTCATAAAAAATTATTATTATAAAAAAAATAGTAAAACAAACAATAGGAATTATAATTAATTATATTTAATTAACAAACGGTAAATAATTAAAATGTTTGTTATGTTATCCCGTATAATAAACGGATAATCAAAAACATCGTCTTAAAATATGTAAACTTGAAAACTGAAAGTCATCATTATCGAGAGTTAGACTAAATAAACGGTATGATACTACCTACTATGCAAATTTAGGTTTACTATAAGATAGTTTTTTTTCACAGATCAGAATGAATCAATATCAACTACAATGGCCGTTTTTTATAAGAAAATATTATCTTATTATTGCCAACATAATATTATTACTTTATTAGGTAGATATTTTATTTTACTACAATAACACAATGTAACTATTATTATACCTAAAATCAATACTATTTATTATTGTTATTATTTTTATACAATTTCCGAGAACTGTAAGAAAAGTTGTTGATTACACCTTTTATGTTCACAATAATTCCGAAGTTTTATAATATGAAACAAGTTAAATTTGTATGACTTATATTAAAACCTAAATGAACATTTTTGATTCAATAACAATAATAGTCATATTCCGTATTGATTCATTTATTTTAGTTGTTATTTGTTTAATAATTAATTATTAAAAACTACGTAACCTTTCAATAAAACTTTAGCAATATTTTTCAGAAATCATATTATTTTGTCCATAATTAATGTAGATTTAAAAATATTTTTAAGGTTATATAAATAATTCATTGTTTGTTTCCCAAAGTTATGGAGCGTTTGTATTATGATTACTTTTTTCTTTTTCTTTTTTTTTTTGTTGCGATAAAATATTTGTTTATCATCTAATTAAACGCTACCGAGAAAATAAACCGTTAATGACCGCAATAGTTCTATGATTTTTAATGATAAATTGGATTAGTAAATTGCAATTTTAAATATATTATTATATGTTATTAACGGTGTAAATGTCTTGTTGTAAATGTCTGAAATGAAAAATTTCATAATATTTTTTTCTATTCTACGGCGTATTATTAGTAATAAATAATAATATAGAATATTATTATATGGTCTGCAGATAATAGTGGTTAAAATTGTGTACGATAATATTTTCAATTGACGGCTAAGACGACGGGTGTTTTCATTTCCACTTAAATGCGAGTTATCTTTAAATCATCTTCAATACCACATGGTTCTACCTACATAATATTGTAATATTATAGTATTAGTATATTAAAGGTACGTGAGTTTAGTATACATAACACGAAATTATTGTCGTCGGTCCGCTCTCTGCACGTGCAAAACACTCTCGGTACGATTTGTTTTGAGACGTTAATTTGTTTTTACGGCAGATAGTCGTGTCCGTGTCATCATAATAATATCGCGAACTGCACTGATCGGTGCTGCGATTTCGAATCTGAACGAAGTTATGTCAATATGTCATTATGATATTTTAAAATATAACAACACCGTGTTTGTGTAATATTATGTGCAGGTGCCAGTCATCGTACTCGGAACGTCGATATACGAACAGACGCTCAAGTTGACTCGCATCACCCGTGTCGTGGACGGATGTAATATTATAATATCGTGTCGCCTCCAGTACATATCGGGAGGCCATTTTGAAATTTCACCAGGCCAAATGAAAATAGATATATATACGTATATGTATATTATCCTGCAATCAATTATTTCCATATACATTATATAGACCGGTTATTACAATTTGATTTTAATCATATAAATAATTGTGCATTCGTGGCTCGTGCATTATTTTAGGCTTCAGCAAGGCGCAGGCCAATTGTAACATCGTAAAAGTAAGGGGTGCAACCGCACACCATGACCCCCCCCCCCCCAAAAAAAAAAAATAAAAAAAAATGACGCCCCTGGTCCATATTCGAATTTAACAATCTATTATACCTGATTAATTTCTATAGTAACGTCACTACACAATGTGATATTATGCATCGCGGTGTGGAGGTGTATGTAGCTTGTGATCGTTCTCTGAAATGCGTAACGCACGCCGTCGTCCATCAGATAGAATTCATCACCAAATTGCAACGCCGAGTAGACAGACTTCGAGACTGTCATGACTGTATAGCATGAAGTCGCCGCAGATCGGAACCAGTCCCACCCCATCAACCATCAGATCCGATGTCTAAGTTTAAGGTTTTCCACGGAAAGCCACACCTGACATCATAACGCGACACGGAGAAAATATACCTTATACGGACGCGCAAACGTGTAGGCCATCTCCCCGCAGATTTTGATGTTGAATTTTGACTTGAATAATATAGGTACTACGCGTTCAAGAACGCATTATGTCTACGCTGTATATAGTAACACTATGGTTGTTATTATCTACAATAATAAATATTGTACTTAAACATATTGTTTACATGCGTGAAACAAGCCAAGTTTACCCATCATAATTCATAATATACCTACCTATACTCAGTTTTTTCACTCGCGGAGCAGTCAAATGAAAATGGTTAAAATCAAAATATATATAATATTATAATGTTGCATAAATTACAACTCTGGAGCACGAATGTTAGTAATCATGTTATAATTAGGAACCTGTTCAAATTTCTGAGCGTTCGCCCAAACATCGATAAATCCGTATTATAACGAATTATTTTACCGAAAAAATCTGAATATTTTTCCACGCCGAGGGTGGTTATAAGTTGGTTTTCGCAGAATTCTAGATTCGGCACGTTTTCCTTCTCTTAAACAGCGTCTATATTATAATATGTTTGGGGGGAGGATAACCTAAAACGTTTAGTCACACATGTTTAGTGTGCAAAAACAATTATTACATAATGCATGCGCGACGCATATGTAAACACAACAATATAATATAATAATTAATATGTTATATTATAACAAAACAATGTGAACGAACCCTTATAGGAATCACAACGGCAATATAAATTGTTTGTAACTGAAGCGATAAATATTATTATAATAATAACATGTTTCCTAAGATATTATGTTAATTGGCAAACACTTTGAAGTAGTGAACTTAATACAACTGCAAAATTGGTGGTGTTTTGTCAATGACACAGTCATTATTCATTAATTACTCATTATAGTTATTACTAATTAATAGTTAATACAACAACGATATAGATGGTACTACGGTAATGATTGGTGTCGACACACTTCCAAATATTATTATTATTATTATTATTAATATTATATGGATACGTTTTAGAGTTTTTAAATTTTCATAAAATACCTATTTCAATTCTATGAAAAAAATAATTTATAGACATCAACTTTCAAGTTGCAATAGTGAATATTTTTGAAAGTAGGTTTATTATAATTTAAAACTACCTAATATAACTTATAAGAAACAATGAAAAAATGTAACATATTATATTTACATATAACGCACTAGAAGGTTTTGAGTGATTAAGACTAAGACAACTATAACGCCGGTATAACGTCTTCAACCATGGTATAAACATTTTTATTCCCAGCATAAACCGCTACTGTGCCGTATACGCACTATCACCATCGTCAATTAATTATTATTTTACTATTATACCTAGGTATAATTTATATTGGTTTTAACAGTATAATAACTGGAAGTGGTTTATAGATCGGTTTAACCTTACAGTAATTAATTCGATGATAATAATTATTAATAACACATAAATACACGTGTTCAACAATCATTTAATTTAGAAAGCGAGAGATACACACCATAATATTAATAATTAATGCAATGTTTATTGTTCATTATTGCAAATATATTTTAAAAATATACGTGTTTTTGAGCTATAGTAGAACGATTCTCGGCCAAAAGAACACCCGTGAACAATATATCGTCGCCATCAGAGACAATGTCCTCACGTATAAAAATATAAAATATTGTTGATAGGTATATATTGGTATTAACCCTAGATCCAACAACTGCAGGTATTACGCTGAACAATCACTCCAATATTTTTCTACTTATATATAAGTAAACCGTTCTTATAAACGGATGTTTGGGTAACCAATATTAATCGGAAACAACCCAAGAGAAAAATCTTTTTTTATGTAGTTGTTTTTATAGAAACAACTACATTATGTAAAATTAAAGATTCATCGTTGTAAACGATTACGGCCAGGTAAAGTGTCATGATCTTTTTTTACAAAATTACCTTATTATTGTTTGCAAATTGTTTTTATTATAACAATAAGAAACTCTAAGTTTAAAATTGATTTTCTTCGCATATTATCCATCAATGTTGGTATATTCGTAAAATATATACTTATGACACGTTGGGTAATAGCGTAAGACAAAAAATATAAATAAACTGAAAATTAAAAATATTAGGTACATATAATACGCCCAGCTAATCACTGTTTAAAAACATATAAAATGTATAAATGGCCTCTGTTGGTTGTTGTGGCGATGTTTACAATTTCGCTCGTTCCGGCCATAGGGGGTGCGATGTGATATTTGTAAGGATTAAAGCATCATAATATACGTAATTACATTCTACACGACGGCGGTCGCGGCGGTCCAAAATATTTTACGTAGGTACCTAATAATATAGCGCATGTGTGTGTATGCTGTACGTATGGTAAACAAGCAATTTTATTATCGTTTATCGTTGTAGAGATCGCTCAACGACGTCAACTACACGATCGAGTGCGGTTGATTTTAGTGACATTTGTTTTTCGCTTCCTTCAAAATTCCAAACATTAAACCTACCATAACTACTACCCACACAGTTACATACGAGTGAATGCCAACGATTGGATTCGTTTATAATGTATTTGTGTATATTATCATAGTATTATCGCACGACAAAATCGGATCGGTATCCGAGCGATTTCACGAGCGTAATGTTCTGTGCATACGGTAAGCACGCCTATTTACGTGTGACAATATCAGATATCTGCAAATGAGACTTAAGGGACCATCAAACTTCTCTGGCAGTTTATAGATATGCAGCAAGAGGCTCATCGGCGCGTACGCGAATGCCAGACGGAGACGGTGTTCGTTCCCAATACCTATGTGATATATATACCTACTAATCCCTCCTCCATCAGAGATCGATAATTTTTGTTAAACTGGAGACCTCCAACGTATATCGAACATATAGTATTGTAATAAGTAATAAGTTATTAGTGTTATTACTAATAACAATACAAGATTGCGTGCCCAAGAATTTTCAAAAGAAGAGAGAGATGATACGATTTATAATACATTTAAACGAATTGCGATGGTAATACTAAAGACATAGACAAGTCCTTTATTAGACAATGGGAGGATGTAGGTTATAACTTCTAATTTTCACCCTTAGCACGCCACACTGACCGTAACTTACTCTCTCATCAAATGTTATGATAAGTAAATAAAGAATTATGCAATACACGCACATCGAGGGAGCTATAGTATAGGCAGTATATCTATATTACTATATCTACGATTACACATAGTTCTATACAATCGGTGGTTAAAGTATTTTAAATATATTATTACATAATATTATAATATATATATATTATATTTCCTTACTGTCTCTGATTCTCAAGCTAGCATTTTAACAATCGTCAGCAACCACTTCCTTTCTAAGTGCTCCCCCATAACTCTAAAAATCCGTGCATTACTGCTATTCCTCCAAATCAAGTCATTCTCCATCTCCTTCCTATGGGCTCCAGGGCATATATAGGCATAAATGGTAATGAACATGCTGATTCGTTAACTGGCTCCACCGCCAAACAGTATTACTCAAGCCCTCTGTGGTGTCCCTATTATACTGATTTAGTCACCATACATCGCACACCCATACAGGAATACAGGAGCTATGGAAACTGGAATAGGATTCTCTACTAGAGTCTTATGCTTTTGGTTATAGGTCATTTTTTAAAAAAACATCCCTATTCAACCATTCAATCCCTAAAGGTGAGCCGCGTTGCCATAACTAAATTCACCAGACTACGCACGGGCCACAGCCTACCTACCACACCACTCGTTTAAATTGGGACTCAACAGTAGCACGTATTGTTCCCTACCCAACTGTGGTGGAGAATACTGTGACTTCCAACACCTACTTACAAACTGTCCATCTCTCTCCATCCAAAGATCTCATCTAAAGAATCTCTTTTCCACCTCTGATATAAATTTTTCCCTCATTGACGCTCTTTCAACTGACAATGTTAACATAATAAAACATACGCTAAATCATTCTTTAATCAGGCCTCCGAATTTAAGATTGTGAGCTTTACCAACTATATTATAATTTTATTATTTTTTTGTAAATTTGACGAAACGAAATGATTATCAATTAAATAATAACTCCTATAGGTATCTATTATAGTAAAATAACGAATTTCTTTTAATAATATTTTAGAGAGCACTACACCTGCACGAATTGTAGTTAAATAAAATCAATTCCGTGTTATTACTTAAACATCAGATCTGTAGCTTTCAAACTTAAAGGTAAAAGCATTATCTGTGTTCTCTTGTTGATTTTTTAGGTAAATCCAATATTAAAATATAACAATAAAATAGCTTAAAAAAGTATGTACCTACGACATGTACGTATCGTAAAAAACCAACAAGAGCACATAGAGAATGTTCTTAAATTTAAGTTCGATAATAGGTCGGAGTATTCGCTCTAATATATTATAATCTATGAACACAAAATTGAATTTACTGAACGCTAATGTTTGCCATGTTGTACATTTATAAATCGGAGACAACACATGCGGGTGTGACGTCTAGATGTCCTCTTAAAATTATAATTTATTAGAAACGATATATTGTTTCGGAACAAAATATAATCGGAGGGATGAAAAATTCAAGTCACCGATTTTAATTCACGGCGATATTATACGGTAGTCGTTGTTGTAGCCGCGAGTATGCAAGTAATATAATGGTAAATAATAGCATTACATTGTCCATTTATATTGCATATAATACGCGTATATTATATTATTAAATAATAATATAAAATATTTTTTTCGTTCGGGCACGCAAATATTATAATATATAATATTATCTAGCATTTAGATAGAAGTCGCTTACACAAAGGTATATATATATATATATATATATTATATATATTATATTTTATAGGTACCCAACTACACTGCAGACACACGGCACGAATAACGAAAATAATAAAACAAAGTACGGCCATAAAAAGAGCCCGGTACCAGCCCTGCACAGCCGACTGTGTTCGCATCGTATTACACTAATACGCGCACGAATATTGCACACACACACACACACACTTTACGTTATATATATAATATCCGTACAGGGTGGGCAATAGAGTTTCCGCGTTTTCCCGTGCGCGGCCGACGCTGAGAAGCAGAAAAACACCGTGGTGACCCACCCTGTATATTAATAAATGGCTGGTGTTATTATTACTATTATTATTGTATGTTGGCATATATAAGTGTATAAAATACGACTGAAACGTTTTGTTGTCTCTGTATCATACCTTCGTTCGGACGCACTATACGGCCACCGCCCCGACTTCATATCGAAACATTTTATCGCCGGTATTTCATTGCTATATGTATGCACACATACACTCACTCACCCAGTGATATTATATTATTATTATCATACTGTGTACAGTCTTAGGTAAAAATCCGTCTCGTATACATTGTAATCGCTTTCCAAACGTCCTTTAAAACGTAGTTGAAATTATTTATTTATACACACACACACACACACACATATATACATATATATATATATATATATATATATATAAGTGTAGAAGAGTACCCTCTGTGTATATAATATACCGTCACGTGGTACACGCGTGTTGAGCTGGTGTGTGCGTGTAGTGTGTACCTACTCTGGAGACGATCGTCGAGCGATAAAAATATTACGCGACCGACGATCGGTTCGAGGGACAGGCCCTATAATAAACGTATTATCGTTATATAATATATTAAATTATTTTATCATCTACCGATACAACTGATACGGCGCAGTTTATACTTTATACATTGCTGTGTATACATATTATTACCTATTGTAATAACAACCGTCCGTTTGTTTTGCGGAAAACAGCAGAAAAATCCGTCGTCGTGCCGCAATAACGATGCACAGCCAGCTACTCCGTTCGAACGCGCACGAGTTTTTTTTATATATTTTTATATAATATTATATACATTCATCTCGACCCGCAGTCGGGGCTTAGTATTTTCGCGAATATCATCGGCGGTACATTTTTCACTTTTATGTGACGTATTGGCTCGTTTCCGCGCGCACTACGTCCATTAGGTTCGCGACCGGACAGCTGAGACCGACTATTTTATGTACATTCGCCAGACTCATGCACACGCACACGCACACACAGACATATACGATTATATTCAACGGCAGCGGCATTAAAAAAAAAACGCGCACTTCCGAATTGGTACCGTATATATTACATACTGCTGCAGCAGCAGCGCGTATATTATTATGTAACTGCTCGCCACCGGACTGTGGAGGGTGTGTTATTATCATTAACTGTATATTATTATGGGTTTTCGAACGACGTTTATATAAATCGAAATGTGTTTTTCGCACGTTATTACTACACGACCAGTGATTTCTGACGCACTGACTGCACATAAGTACCTATACTAATTTATGATAATATTTCAACTAATTTCAACTTGAAAACCAAAAAATGTACAAGTGATTTGTAAAATGAATTACTCAGGGAAACTGTAAATGTTCGTTTGAAACTTTGGGGGGATTATCCGGTTGCGTACAAGAATATTGGCTCGTATGCGCGTCCCAAACTAATAATTATTTTTATATTGCATAGCCCATATAATGGTATATTTTACCCATATTAAAGTAATTCATACCTAGGGTATACCGTGATATGAGGAGAACTCACGGTTACTTTTCAAACATTTGTAGGTACTTGTAATTTGTGATTTTTTAAATTGCAATTTAATATTTTCATTAATTTTATCAGTTTAAAATTATAATATTCTTTTATTATTGATAGTTACATCATAACTTTGTAGTAATCAATTGTTTTGAATTATTATACTATATTGTGCTTAAAGAATGTATTATTTTCAGGTTTACGTTTACCGATCTAACGTTTTGGAAATTAGATACATAAATAATTGAAATTGTGAATGAATTTGAAATGATTTTTAATTAAAGTACTGGTAGTATAACATTATATCGTAAACAAATATCAGCTATAACAACGCGAACGCATTTGGGCAATTATACAAAGGTATCTATAATAGAGTTTTGAAAATCGGACGTATTTCGGGCGACGCTTCTACACCGTACACATTCTCCTATTTTGATCTCGACCATAATATAACTATACTATAGGCCGGTCGGCAAACATAATATTATGCATACATATATACTCGACCTACATATGACGCGTATCACACTTCAGATGTAATAAGTGTGTAGAATATAAGTACCTATCCGTTTGATAATAGGTAAATAATGCACGTATATAAATAAATAATTATAATAAATATATACTCATTTACGAGGGTAGGTACATCATCACTACAACAACGCGCCTGGACCGTCGTCGGACGGGCTATACTTATTAATATTAACGACGAAAATAAAACTCGTACTTACACAACATTAATAGAATGTTATAGTCGCGCAGATCTCCGGTGCCGAACAGAGAACCTTTGACTATATACCAGACTCATCATGCACGTTATATGATACATATAATATAATATAATGTGTATGAGTATAAATGCACCGCGGCACGACTTCGCGGCCGATTTATTTTTCCCCGTGCCACATCCCCCGCGGTCGACCATTACACGCCGCTTCATCAACGCGTCTGTCATATACATATATATATATACGATGCGCGCGATGTTCTCTACGCGGTTGGTGCAGTGCCGCCGCGCGCGCCACACATTAATCTCACCGGGTGCCGCGATTGCAGCGGACAGGCACTGTTCCGAATATAGCTCGTCTCGAGAATAATGGTCCCGCGTGTCGTCGGGACACATAATATATAAGTTACTGTGAAATATAGCGATGTGTATGAAACGTCATATTATATTATTATTATTAAATCCCAAGCGCCCGAAAATCGCTAAAAATATTGTGACGCGATTACAATACAGATTCGATAAAACAATAACGATATTGTATTATACGTTGGTGTAATACAGATCTAATATAAATACATAATATGGGATACCTATATAAGTCAGTTTAGTAATTAATTTGAACACTGTTTCGTATAGGAGTAATTATTATAAAATAGAACCAAGTTCATGGCCTCGTTAGTTTTATTTTAAACGTTTTAGTTTTTTTATTCATTTTTTTTTTGTACAAAGATAAAATTAACTAGCTTTCCCCCTCGCCTAAATGGTTCTACTGAACGTCATAATGCTAGGTACATAAAATAGTATATTATAATATGATGCACATGTGCTAGGTGCCCACTAATTAAATAGATTTGACTAAAAAGAATAACCTCTCATAATAATATGATGTGTATTTTGTAGAAAATTCGTTCTTTTACGGTTATATTTTGAAAATATATATATGATATTAAATCAGCTAAATATAATATGAATAAATTAACAGAGTATAATATACGAATACGTGTCAATTAAATTATTAGCTACATATAGTAAGTATTGGTGAGAAAAACAACGACAAATCTATGCAATAATAATAAAATATCTAAATGTACGTATCTATACCATAATATCATTACAGTCAAAGATAATTTTTTTTATTAGATACCTACTACAACAAAATATGAAGTTTGAAGCAAAATAAAGTTTGTGTATGCAATTATCTCGGTATTATTCGCGCACAATACTACACTGAACACTTCGTCACACGATGTCTATTGTAAGTTTCAGCAAACAAAATTGCCCACCGAACACGTTCCGCAACGCAAGTCCTAGTCCCAGCGGAGATTGGAGCACAAGAATATTCATGTACCTACGGAAACGTCATTCACGCATTTCCCGGAGTGCACATTTCCAAACAGGTAAGAGTGGTTATATAAAGCACGGTTCTTGATGTTTAACTAAAAAAAAATCCCTTGAGAACGTCAGTTGTTTTTTTTCCATCTTTCGATCTTTATTCCAGAGTATAGGAATACTCAGTTGACGGGTTTTCCAATGCACGCCCCGAGGATTGGCGGATGTGATAATATAATGCACGGCCGCGAGCTGAGTGCCGATAGTATATTTTATTATAAAATATTCTGCTATGCGTGCTGTAACACGCGTTGGAGTACCCACACACTTAATATTGTGATATCGTAGTCATTAACCGGCGGCAGCGGCGGCAATGAGCGTCTCTCCGACATCATCAATTTATATAGTATAATATTAAAACAACAATGAAATTTCAGTTGCAAGGTAAGTGGCTTGGCTTGCGAAAAAAAGAATTCCTTTTAAAATCCTTTCTCGAGCACCGCAGACAATATGTACTACTACGGCCCGTCAAAAGCGCGTATTTGACTGCAACATTGGCGTCGTCGCGACTCGGAGAGTACAATAAACTGTTAAGGGTGCTTAACACATTAAATTTAGGAGCTATCGCCATGCACTCAATTATATTACTAATAATATTGTTTTAAATAATTGATTTTTTATCATTATTATTTGAAAGAAATAAGGCTCCAACAATTTAGGTTATTAGCCTGACATTAATTTTTACATGATAGGTATTTTTCTTAAGATTAGATGTTACATAATATATAATAATATACGAATTTTAAAGTTACGATTTTTTAACGATATTAGTGATGGTACTTAAAAATGCTATTATTTTTGGAGTTTGACTTTCACCCAGTGCTTCTGCTATGGTGCAGGCACGTTGAGGTCGGTGCGAATTGTAGAATATTGTGAGCACTCCTCCACTATGTGTTTAATGATTAATGAAGTGTGGCAAGATTTGCATATTGGTTGGATTCCTTATTGCTAATCAAATAATATAAGTAGGTAAGAAATAGAAAAGTGTATGATTCTGGTGCGGATGATTTCGATGTCTGTTGAAATTAGAAGGTGCAGTATTCCATTTTTTGATCGTTTTTATAACATTTTTGAGTTTGTTAAACGATGAATTGATTATTATATACATAAGTATATTGGTACCTACTTCAATCTGCTGCAGTGCGATTATGTCCTGATCAATGACATTTCTTCAATACGTTTGATATTTTTATAGTGGTTTTGGAAAATTACTGCTTTGAGTTAGATGTCAGCACAATGATCATAAAAATCGATAAAACATTATTTTGTTTTATTTGAACTCAGAATAAAATTTAAATATTGCAGAATTCGTGTTTGCAATAACATTATTACCGATAAAGAGTTGATTTTTTTATTTATGTAAACGTTTGTTATAACTTCATTCTAGTATTTTAATATCGCTGATTTGCAGTAAGTAGATAGGTTTACAATTATTGAAATATATATTTTTAGAGCTTAGGCTGCAGTCATAAACTAATAAACACGTTAACCTTATACTAATAAGCGTACGTAGTGGACTATTATGTACGTATAGTATAGGTGGACGGGGTGTGTAATACAAGGACAAACACGCGGTGAGAAACTCTGTGCATGCATTTTCAATAGCGGTTCGAAGTAGGTACCGTTTGTGCATAAAAAATATTATACTTCTAACAGTATAATTGAGAAACTTTTAACGATTTTGTCGAAGGGGGAGGGGGGTCTCGATAACATATAACGGCATAAAAGAAAACAAAACAAAACAGGAACTCGCACGTGTCGATAACACGTCGTATTACTATATAATATTATGTACACCTATTTTTGTAAAACAATATGTTGCTCGGATGTGTTTTTCTTGGAATTTCGCTCTTTTTCCTCTCGGGAAAATTATTTTTTTTACATAAGTACAAACATTATTTTGTACACAGGTAAGTATATTGAGGGTACAAAAGTGTTTTAGTTTGCACGAAGGATTTTTTTCTTGCGTAGCCGGTAAAAACAACAAAGTATACATATCTCAATATCTGCAGTGTATAATAACTGATCAATGATATTTTTTTGATAGGGTGCAACAAAAATTACTACAAACGTGTTGATTGTAAGAAAATGCATCGATAAGGGTTTTAAAAAATAATTAAGACCTACATAGCCATAAAGCTGTCGTTGGAAAAATAAAACCATATTACTATGAAAACATGAAGTATTATAATTTATAATTTATAATTTATAATATATTGTACGTTATAAAAAATAAATTTTTCGAACATTTGAGAAAGAAGTGAGCGTGACTGATATATTTTTTTACTATTTTTATTTTTTTTTTACTTATACACGTTCCGAGAAGTCGCACAATGCTCATATAGTTATAACAATGATAATAATATATAGCCATGTATAATATAACTTATCGTTTATCGTTTATCGTAAAAATCGCAAACGATCGTCGAGGTTTTTTATATCGTGTACCTAGTACCTATACGTATATAAAATAAATATATATATATATTTATCTATTTTTGGCATAAATATTTAAAAAATTTATGACTTTTCCAGGACCAATATATTATGCCGTAATATTCACTAACGGAGTTTTTTAAATCAACTTAAACGAGCCCTGTGACAGCTCTGCTCATCGTATTATTGTATATTATATTATAATGATACAGCGAACTGAGAGAATGACGTTTAATCAGATTTGATTTTTCTGGGAAAACAATGTCGTCGAGACGGACAATGTTATTGATTTAATAAAATACGGAGGACAATGCGAGTCAACAACGTAAATTAAAAAACTCGAACAAATCAAAGCTGCAGGACCATTTTCAAAATTAGTTCTTTGTAAATGAGATACTCGTAGTATTGATTTTTCACTAAAAATTAAATAACTACGCATTACCCAAGTATATAATTACATCAAAAACTTGATTGAAATCCCCCTTGATTATAATGTCTCCTGGTTTATCAGAATCATGGTATCTCCAATGACTTCTTATTTCCCAATCACCACTATATAAAAAATACAATAAAAATATTAGCGAACAAGTTTTAAGTGCAATAATTAACCAAATCAAAAGGAGTACAAGTGCATGACATTAAGTGCACAACATTATCATTCATCTGTATCTTCCAAACATCGTCGACTCACACAAGGTCGCCCGCACGACAATCAGAGTTGATCTAAAAAGGCACTCATAAACCTCAAAAACACTAATTTAGTAATTCTATTGTTTTTAAATTGTATTATTATTATTATTATTATTAGTGTAATAGTGTATAATAGACAATAGTATTAGAATAATTATTGTTAATATTGTTATTTATTAGTATGCCGTACATATATACTGCTATCATAGCATTGGAATTAGATAATCATTATTATTAATTATTGTCACGAATAATATATAATTTATGCCTTTAAAAATGATTTATTTTACTATATAATATATAATATTTAAGTATTTTGTATATTTATTTTGGTTGATGAAAAAATCTGTTGTTTAAGTAATAATAAAATGTGTTGGTAAAAATGTTAAAGTGAAAACTAAAATACCTAATAGGAACGATAGGAGCTAAATAAAATAGTTTGATTGCAGGCCACTCAGTATTATGTTTAATACAGAAATAGCGTACCGTCTTAATTTTAATATTAAACAGAGAGCAGTTAGAACAGATATATATTTCTTATAAAAAAAAAAATAATAAAAATATTAAACAGTAATACATAGAGATCATACACGTGTAACTTTTACACTAGTCCTTCTTTCGCGCTCAAGATGACGTTTGTCCAAAACCGCGGCAGAAGCACAATTTAATGTACTTCACATTCTCAGTCCTCACACGTATTATGTTGACAGTAATATTTGATAAAAAAATCGTAAGTATAATAATATATTATATTGTTTATAACTTTATAAGTATGCACAGCACGATTTTCAGTGCTGAAGACTACTCTACGCACGATATTGCATATGGTCAAGCATTTGCAAGTCGTTTTATGAAATCTGTTTTCTTCTAACTAGTCAACTTTAGAGATCGCAAGAAATTATCTGTAGCAGTTATGCATAATAATGTATACCTATTTCATTACTTTACTTATATTTACTTTGGTACCTATCACTGCAGTCTGCTGTAGCGCAGTGTACATATAACGACAATATAATATGTACGTTCGAGCCAAAATAGGCCACTCTTTCTTAACCCATGTACATCTCATCAAAAAAGAACCAGCATCCATATGCGATACTTGCAACGTAACTCTATCAATTGAACATATCGTAATCATCTGCCCCAAATTCACTGAAGCACGCAAGATACTCCAAAATCCAGCATCACTCTATCAAGCCTTCAAAGATGAAAACACAGTTGCAATCAGTACATTTTTCCATAATATAAACACTAAATACCCATTGTAAATAATAACTACCTATAATAATGTAGTAAAATGTATTCCAAAATTTAATGTATACGTATATATATTTTCCTTTCTTTTTCTTGTATAAATTTTAACTAAAGTAGGCTAAAAACCTGTGTTGTTGAAGCCTTAATAATTTTGAAAAAAAAAAAATATGTACGTAATCTTATATATATATATATATATTATATTGTTTATATATTTATATGCATTATGTACGGTGCCTATAGCAATTGCGCACACATAAAATACCAACGATTTACCTTTATGCGCGCCCCAAGGTTAGGTTATTTATCTAAATAAGACATTTTAATATTTAACATTAATGTTGGTAAAAAAAAAATGTGACAAGAATGTCTACAACGTGCTCGACTCCCGTGTAGTAGTATATTATATATAGGTACCATAATGCATACTTATAATATATTGTACACTATCACTACATCATTGGAGTTTATCATTAGGTTCGGGTGTTTGATTTTTTAATCCTTCGATGTACGGTCAAAAATATTCTTACGCATTGTAACAATATCATCGTTTCGGTGTTAATAATATTGACGTGTGCTGCTGCTATACTCTCTTCATTTCTCATAACGTGAAAGCGAATTCAAATATAGGTATATATTAAAGTGATTCAGTATTTCAGTAAGCATATATGAGGATATAATATGTACTGGTTCCACTATTATTACATAACAAAACTATTTTGTAATACTATAATATTATCATAAAAATACTTGAATACATATTAATTACATAGATAGCTATTTGAATTATGATTTAGATTCATACCAATTTTCAAAAAATCCTCTGCATTGTTATTTATGTAGTAAAAATATATTAGTTCTCGTTGAAAAAAAGAATTACATCTCTACAGAGAATTCCTCAAATATAGAAGGTATATAGAAGATATTTATATTCAAAATCGATTATTGTAGTAAAATATATGATCATTGTAGATTAGGACTAAGATTATACTAAAAAATTCCAAAAATCAAAATTTGCATAAATTGAAAATGATCCCCATTTCAATCATCGCGCTTGTTGAATCACGTCCTATACATTTCAGTCATTCGGATATGCTTTAACTCAACGATTATTAGGTACATGCATTATTCGGTTCTAATAAGTGCAACAATAAAGTGCGAGCGGGATAATGTATACATGTATAGTGCAGTGTAACAGTTATGTAATGATATAGGTACTGCAGTCGACCGAATCACGTACGTGACCGAATCGCACATGCATATTGGATACCGATCGTGTTAAATCTCTCGTACACTTGTCATAATGAACAATCAATTGATACTGATCGCTTGATATCAACCACCGCATAGAATTATCAAAGGTTTGACGTGTTTCGAAGGGGGAAATCATTAATAATAATTGCGAGTCGTCAGTGCGTTTCTCGTGCAGAGTTTACCGAATCGCGGCGTATACAATAATATAATAACCTTAAACTTCTTATATGCCAATGGTCATAGACGCCAAGGCTTATTTATTTAAATTAATAATAATAATAATATAATATACGAGAATATACTAATTTATTAATATTATAATTTTATATAGTACAAGATGAGATACAGAAAACTCAAACGAAAAGCAAAATCCGAGTAAATGAATTACCATCGAGCAAAACAAATTTAGTGAGTTCCAGAAAACGGTAAAGATATACGATTTTGTTTGTATAGAGGGGAGGAGGGTAAAAAAAAACGCGAAAAAAGTTTTCAATAAGATGGAAACATTTCACTTTCTGGCTATGATAATATTTTAATGGAAACAGTTTCCGTTACTTTAATTAAAGTTGTTACTGCCTATTACGCTGTCGTTGTTTCACGAACGCGAACCATTAAACAATGATAATAATAAACGAAAGTGCGTCATCGCCCAACGTAGCAAGTACACATACAACTACTGACTAACCTGCTATACCTACGATATATTTCCAAAATATTTCTATGAAATTATAAAATACATTACACCAAGATACTAGAGATTGCTGCAACTCGTTTGCGCACATTCAAAATATTTGACCTGAAAATCGACAACTCGCTTGGGCACAACGAAATTTGACGTTTACCTGAAAACGGATCACTCGTTTGCGCACAACGACACATTCACACACATGTTTAGGTGTATCGCTACAGTTTGCAATAATAACTATTACATATTTGATTGCAATATTATCTTATCACCGATAGTGTAGATTATATCATTTTAGATTTTTCGTATACCTCATTACTTTTACAGTTTCAGTAATTATGATTCAGTATAATATAGGTGATTATAAAATTAAGTAAATACGTGTTCTAATGAGTTGATATTCAAATTTTAGATGTACTAATAAAAAATGTCCTGCCGGAATGTTATTGTTAATAAATTAAACAAAACTATAATATTAACCGACACTCATTAAGAGTAATATTCTTAGAGAATTTTACAACAAACTTAGAACATAAAGATGTAAAATTACTACGAAGATCAATGTATGAATCCAGAAAAAACTTCATCATTATCCTAAGCCTCTTAAAGTAAGAAGGAAAATGTGTGCGCAAACGAGTTATCATACTAGGGATTTTCGTCAAAGGTATTATAGCTAAAATATATCTGCGCAATCAAGTTGTGTAGCCCTTGAGATTCCTTTGGTTTTAAATTGCGTAATAATTATCACGTAATGGGACGTACATTGATATATTATATTATATGTACAAAATAAATATACATATTATATTATATTTATATTATATATATGTATATAATAACGTTAGTTAGTTTTTTTTTTTATATAATTGTCATAGGTACTTAGCTATATTAATACAATAATTCAACTGCATTGCGTAATTTTAGAAGTTTAATATACACATTTAATCGTTCGTATTTAAACTATACCATAACTACTGTTTCGTGTTTGCATGGCGTGTATATTATATCATCTCCGTCAAAGCCATCGGATTCGGCCTGATAATATTACTATCCGCGTATACCGGAATTCTACCTAGACTTGACATAATATTTTATTACATTTCCAAGTAATTTACCAGTAAAATATTAAGTGGTTTAAAATTATTATTACTATTATTATTATTATTATAGGACGCAAAGGTCTAAATATCGGTCCTGAGAGAGAGTCAACGAAACACGATACCATATATTACACAACGTAATGGGGATAAAAAATCGTTTTATTGAATTCTGAAGAACATCAACCGATCACGGTATGGGTCGTGTAAAGAGACGTAATTTAAAAAAAAGAAAAACATTTTCACATGAACATCATGTACGATTATTTATGCATATTATATCGTTTTCTATTATTTTTTTACCATTTTTTATTTATTTACTTTAAATTTATATAATTTAATTTTATATCTATAGTTTATGTTTTTATGCTAACTATGGTCAGGAACGCACGGTGGATTTTCACAATACTATTATTTACAATGCTTAAATGTAAAAACTGTAATTTTACATAAAATTAAATTTAAAAGATATCGAAACTCGGCTTAAAACTGTAACTAACCCCTTTAGGTACGTGGAACAGAGTAAGATCAACGTCCCGCTATAATATCTTCTTGAAGAATAAATAAAATAAATAAATACGAAATGTAATTGTTGAGAAAACTTTAATGCTAGGAAAAAACCACGTGATATTTATACACAGAGCTCGTAATAATATAGGTAATATTGTTACGATAAAAAATAAATAAATATAAGTATAAAGTATGTAATATGAATACGTTATACGTAATATGTTATACGTTAAAAAAATATTATATTTGTTTGTTTTGAAAATGGATGGTTTTGTTTTCCGAGAATAATAATACTTGAAATAGGGAAGAATTTCATTTTTTTTTTTCTTTATTTACTACGTTTCTGTGTTTTCCCTGCAAAATCGACCAGCATTGCCCTATGAGAATATAGTTTACAAGTTCAATATAATAAACACATATACGTAGATGTAGACGGCGCGATAGTACCTGTATATAAAAATCTTTAAGATGAAATTTCGTCAAAGCTTATAAAGTACTCGGGTTTATAAACTTGACAAACACTTCTAGAATTTCTTGTCTCATTGGAATCAGGGTTCCAGGTTGCAGCAGGACGAATAGGTATATGAGGAGCGAGTGAATATATGATGAGACGCAGCGTCAATCGTTTCATTTTTCTCTTTTAATATAATCAAACTATAAGAATATCCATATCCATTATCGTGATTCATGCAAATTTATTTGTTTGCTTTAATTTATTGTTTTCTTTTTTTCTGAGCTCTTAATAGTTTCCATCCGTTGAACTCAATATTTTCAATTCGCCTTCAGAACGAGACGTCACATGATCGATTTTCGTTGTTACAGAACTAATTGTGCGCTCGTGTTGTCGTACGATTCCGAGTAATTTTTTATTACAATAACAACATAAGAATCCCACGCGCACATCATAATATTATATCAAACGCAAAACTACAATAATATATAAATGACGTTAAATATATCGAGAAATGAAGACGATATTATAAAGACAGCTTAAAATTAGTTGGCCTGCAAACCTTTCGAAGGAATTAGGACTCTCAAGATTTTTAAAAGCAGTTTACCCTCGCATTGCCGTCTTTCCTAAGGGATTTATATACCCTCAAAACGTCATGTTTAATTTGAGTCCAAACCGCCAAATTGGTAGTTTTATACTCGTCCCATCGAAAAATACGTTTCAATGCATATTTAATATTATGCAAACAATTAAAAGGGAGTGCTTCGATTAAACTAATTGAATTCGGGACGACGATGGAAGAATAAACGACATTAACGTCTAAAAATCAAGACGGTTTAAGACATCCGAGATGGCAGAACGAGACGTTTAACGATATTATGTTAACACAAAATATAGTGATCCCTGGTCGTGTTTTAGTCGGAAACAATAATAAATAATAATAATAATAAAATAATTGGAAGAAAACATTTTGTTGTGAACGTCAACTGCAGTAAACGTTTAATCTTTATCACTTTTTTCGTATTTCTTCACAATAAAATAGGGAAGAGCGTAGGTACTCTATACCCGTAATAAAATCATAGAAGACATAAATAATTTCATTTATTTTGTATGATGTATAATATAATATAATAATATTGCAGACTCGAACGGAAAACGTCATAATATGACCACGTTGAAGCCGAAATTACAATAGGAAAATACAATAGGAATGTAGGTTACTGTCGATAAAACATACAGCTAATATTATCTATTATATGTATATGTTATTATTATTATTATTATTATTATTATTTGCGATAAGTGCGCGCGACTGTCCGTCACGGATTAAGCTCCGGGCACAATTGATGTTTAATTAGCATTGGCAGTTTTTTTTTAGTTTTTCGTTTGAATCTTCCTCCCACCACTCACCGTCATTAAATTATTTTTATTTATCATTATTGGCAGTAGTGAATATTTGTGTTTAAGTTCTTGCTTATGATATTATTATTCCCTCTGCTGCGCGTCCCCACATTGAGGCCTATATATAAGTGTATCCGTTGTCACATATTATATATCCATCCGGATCGCGTGTATACGCACGCTAATGATACACATTCGGAGTATTAAACACACGCGGCTTACACCGGTTTTTCGTGTTTAATATTTTTTTTTTTTTTTTTTGTTAGAACTCTGACTACCAAACCATAACTACGAGTATATTAATAAATAAAATATTACGTAATATACATATACACTATTGTCTATTACAGCTGAGTGTGATATCGTCTCTCGTCAATCCACCGATTTATCGTGCAACGCGGTGGCTGAATTTCACACTACTTATCAATAATTTAATATATCGAACAAAATAAGTAACAAAATCGTATTAGATATTAGGTGTGTTATTATGTATAGGTATTAGGTATACTGCCGGAGTCGTATAATAATATAGTCCACGCGGAAAAATTGCATTCGAATTCCACTCTCGACCCAACATAGTATAGGTATAGTTAATGTAGTAGGGGAAATGCATCTGAAAATCGGTCCTAGGATAACGCAACGACGTATGGTGCACCTATAGATACTCACATGAACTATATTATTATTATAATCAATCGCAGAAGGCCACCGGGTTGTGAATCATATATATATATATATATATATATAATATTATACACGTCATTAGAAGTTTACACAGCGTTTTGAAGTACGTACAACGTATGATAAAAAAAATCTATACTATTATGTATATTACGCGCGCGCGCGGGTGTGTGTGTGTGTGTGCCAGTTGATTAAAAAACGTTAGATTTCTCGAGTATACGTACATTACGTATAGATACCTAATAATGTTATAAAACATTATATTATTTTATACAGCTGTAATTGTATATGTTATAACTTATAGGTAAATAGATGCGTAAAAATCATGACGCGGCGATGATTATTATTTAAGAATGTTTACGCACATGTATGTTGTATGTATAGAAAAATACCATTAACGATAGCTTTTGACGTTTGATGTTGAAACAAAAATATAAAATTGCATGTTCAATATGCATTAGGAACGTCAAAATAATATGAATCGTCGAAAAGTTGTGACGACAAACCAGTCCAGGTGGACCACGACTTTATTATTATTGCTACCTATAACATCATATCGACGTATAATAATATAATAATAGTATGTGTGATCTACACTTTTATACGAACATATGTAATAAATAATATTATTATACGTCAGCCACTTCGTTGATACTCGGAAGTGTATTTATTATAATGTATATAAAACCGTTCGTCAACTTTTTTATTATGTATGTAACTCAGTGGAAGCCTCAGTGGAAGCTATATATTATTATTATATTATAGTAACTAGCTGACCAGGCAATGCTTCGCTATTGCAAGATTTCTCAGATATTAAATTGCTATTTATTTTCTGGATGTTTCTGGATGTCTTTTTATTCTAGACCACTTTTATATAAATTTAGCCGATTCTTTATAATGTTAAAAAAAATTTTTTTTTATGTAGCGGTAAATGTATATGTATGTGAATTGTGTATGTACATTTTGTAGATATAACTATGGATGGAACAAAAGATATGAATTATGCCAGTATATATAAAAATTAAATTTGGATGTCACACGTGACATGGCAACGTATAGTTGACCGTGAGAAAAACATTGAACGCTTAGGTCAATTCCAGCAACGTTAAGTGTTTGTCCCTGTGCTTTATTTATAGTCATTGCAAATGCTAATTTAACGGGGAGTTGAATACGTTTATACTTAAAAGGTAAATCTGAGGGTATAATTGGTATTCTTGGCATTAAAACCGTTTTTCCATTACCACAGCCTGTTAATATTATGCACTCGAGTAATGAACTTCTCAATTTTTTGATTTGTAGTCTTGTACCGTTGCAAAGTGTGGGTGGGCTCAAATTTCTTATTAAAATATTAGGTACCCCTATTTTTAAAATCAGTGTATGTGGTGGGACTCCAGAAGGCGTTAAAGAATTAAGAAATTCACTTGGGAAATGGACTGCATCCTCTTTTTCTAAAACTGTATCAACTGAATAGTACATTGTGATTGAGCGTCAAACCTAGATAGAATCAAATCATTTAATTTGTCGACTTGCTCATTTGTTGGTGACAAAATAGCCCTTTCTTGAAACCATTTCAATGATTTAGGAGATATATTTTGAATGTTCGGGTACACGCGTTTTGAATCAATTTTGTTATAGTGAGTACTGATTTACAGAAACTTTTAATATTTATTTTATCATTCGTTGCTTGAAATTCGCCTTTGCCTATTAAAAGTAAATCTTTGACAAAATTTATATTATCTTGATCTGTACATAGCACTCTTGTATTAGTTTTAAGTTCTAATATTTTTATATAAGGCCATAAGTAGGATCTTTTCAAAGACGCGTTGACTTCATCAGCTTGCGCTTGTCCCTCTTGTAACCACAGGCAAGATCTGACGGAAGTCTCCAGAGAACAACACTGTGCAGCCACCCATAGGACTATTATTATGACGAAAGTCTCGTATCGTTCTATCTTAAGCTTCAACTGAAGTTTTTGGGACATTGACGCTTCGTCCCAAATAATTAGACTATACAGTCATGCATCAATTTACCAGTACCACTTTGCTTTGAAACGTTTTGGCATACTGATCCACTATATATTGGCTAAATAACATGCCATATCTAAGTAAATGATTTGAATTGTTCTGGCGTTCCATTATGCGATATCAATAATATAGTTGATACATGAAAATACAATTTTTATATACTTGCCAGGCGATGCGAGCGCACAATACCTGCCTTGGTAATTACTTATTAGCAGTATACAATATGTACAATAATATATATAGGTATACAATTTACACGTTTATTTTAATTAATAATAACTAATTATTTACTAACTTAATCGGACTAATTTTTTGCCTTAAACTTTCTCTGTGATGTCCTATTTAATTTTTAAAAAATTGCACGACGATTGAATAAGTAATTTCGGAGTTTATCCCGAACAAAAAAAAGCGAGTTCATTTTATATAGTAGTATAGATTACAACGCACGCTATATTTCGTTCGGCGGGGTCAAATCCAATAATTCGATTGGCGATCAAATTCCATAATAAGTTCAAGACAAACTCACGATGACGCATTGACGTGTAAGTATAAGTTAGACTAATACATAATAATATAATAATAATAGTATTATAATAATTAATATTATTATTATGACTTACGATAACGGATTTTCAAACAGAAAGGTTTGCGCGTGTTCTATTTTTCTCCTCGCCGTAATTTCTTATATTGTTATCATACGCAGAACTAGAGAACTCATTGATTCAAAGATTAAATATTTCTTTAATTAATATAATAATATTATTCAGAAATATATTAGCCGACTGTTGTTCCATTTTCATGCATATACCCAATCTGGTCCGTAATCGCTTTAACGACGTAAATGATATTATACAATACTGTATGTTATTCTAAATAAGACATTAAATTCAATTTTAAGATTTCATTGATGAATGCGATTTAACTTTTAATTTGTTTTTATTATTTTTATTCAAATGTGTTAAATTCATATAAATCGTAATCATCAATAATAAATTCGTGAATATAAATATTTAAATTATGAATTAACTTTATAAAGCTCCGAAGAAATTTAATTATAACTTTTTAATTAAATTGATAAGTATAAAATAATCAACTAAATTATACAATATTAATTATTATTGAAATAAAATAGTTTTGTAAAAAAAATTGCATCACAACTTTTAAATAATAAATAACAAAACGTAGGTAATAATTATAGCATCCGACAATCCCCAAAAATCGTGTAAAAAGTAATATTAATTTGGATAGTTTGCATATCAATAGTCGGATAAACGGATACTAAATAATAATATGTCTAATCCACAGATATATATACAATAACAATAATAATAATAATTATAATAATATATAATATTATATAACAGTAATAATTATTGTATATAACTGTGGTTCAATCAAAAACATGATGCATGGATACATGGATACATAGATATATCATGTTGGCTAATAATTGTAAAAATGTAGGTACCTACAATGTTGAAATAATTGTTATATGGTCAAAGATAAATGAAAAACGAGTGTGTACTTCGTATAATTTTTTTTTTTAATCAAAATTAAATATTGAGTTTTTTTATCTTATTGGAAATAAATATCAAAAATTCAAATAGTTATATACCTAACTCGTGAATTAATTTGGATTTTATTTAACAGAAAAAAGACTAGATATATAAAAACAACGTATATTATTCTACGGGTTAAAAGTTAATATAATGATGAATATTTATCTTAATAGCTATAACATCCTAACGATTATAATGTATTTTTTAGTCAATTAAAGGCTCACAAATAAATTTTTTTTTTTAAACGTACCAAATAACCGTGCGTGCATACTGCATATTCGTGTATCAGCTCTATTCTTGTTTCACAATATATTGTATAATATTATAATGTGTAGATTGGTAAAACACGTGCTATATTCAAATACATGGTATGCGAAATTCATCATATATTATAACAACGTAAAAATTTCGATATCCAGCAAAGTATTTTTATAAATTCGGTAAGTTTCAACTTTTAACTGCTATCAAAAGTCGTTATTTTAAATCCTCCAATAAATCTGACAGGAACTTCGGAGGAAATGTATTTATTTTATTTTTATACTCCAATCGTTTAGCATGCCGCATGCATTATATACATTTCATAGTTTAATCAAGTAATTCACGATGGTCCATAGTTCCTTTTTTCTTCTTTTTAATTCAACAGCATTTGCAATTTACCTACGAGAATTTTTCGGAAATCGTTGTCGGTTGGACGCTGTTTTGTTCCACATTTAAACGGTTTGGTCATCATGATTATTTTATATTTTTATGACGCAAAATTTCACGTGGGCGCTTACACAAACACACGCACACTTACCAGTCTCCTGGCATGCCGTCATAGTTCGTCGATACGGTTTTTTTGACGAAAGGAGAACAACCTATCGTCGTATATGATCTAATCGCACATGTTTTATGCGTATTATAATATTTATCTATTCGTTATACAGTAATATGGTTTCACTAAATTAACGTCTTCGCATACCTAGTTGTAAATATGCATATAGACATAGGTATAAAATAAGGCACTACGGTATAGTATATTTATAAAATGGTCGTTGGATACACACGGCTATTGATAAAACGAAATGCCCAACAATGAACCCTTGTTTGTAAAAAAAAACACGTTGAAATACTTATTTACGACCCTATCTGTGGTGCATCGCACGCGACGAGTACAATGCAGGGTTGTCGTTTGCAGTCGATTTCACGATGTATCGAACACGAGCGGCCAGGCCAGAATATATTAAAATCTATTATTAATATCTTCAATTAATTATTCAAATATTTACATTGCAAGTGTATAACACACACGATGCTAACACAGATCCATTCTCCATATAGTCCTAACATGAACCATATAGTTCTTTCCGTTATATTAAAAATATACAACTGATGTACCTAGTATAAACTATATACTATACCGTATACGTTTGTTTCACATAATACGCGGGTATAATTGTCAGAAACCGGAAAGAACGTCATGTTGTCTATCCAATTAGTACGTGTCCTCGCAGTCACGTTTTTGCGAGTCCGGCTTCGAGCTTAAGGCAGTGGCATTCAGTGGCGAAATTGGGAGGACAAGGCATTCTCTCATTTTTTCCTCGTCTATTTATTTTAAAAGCCGATGGACCAGTTATCAGCGAGATGTCGGCTTAACTAGTGTTGTACATATATTTAACCTACCCCCTTTAAATCAGAGACCCAAAAATTACAGGAGGATACAAATTTAAATTTAATGTTATCTTAAAGGTTGATTACGCTGCAGTGTGCATTGTCTGTTCGTCATCATATACGTAGGTACAATATTGTATTTAAGTAGCTACTATGTTAAAGAATATACATAATGTATGAATACTATTATCCTGAAGACTACACGTGGGGTAAACAAAAATCCCTTCGTTATTCTGACAATTTTTTTTTTTTTTTTTTTGAGATTCCAAACAAACGGTTCGTTACCGTTGGCAGCATTACAATTTACAATTCGCTTTATTTTTAAATCGTTAACGAAAAAAACTAAAAGTAATAATGCATATTTTTCGGTATTTCCGCTCGTATGTAGGTATAGAACATACCCCCACGCGTTGTACCTACCTTGTACCAATTAGAAAGACAAACATTGTTTTTATTTGCAAAGGCCAATACTCAATATGATATATATTATAATGCATTCTATGCACCGAGAAGTCGGTTTCGAAATACGACGACTTCTATACCAATAAAAAGAAAATCATAGCCTGCTTGACTTTCGTGCACTTAACAATAATATACAAGTACGGATGGTATAACAATTAACAATATAATATAATACATTATATCATGTTGTAGTTTTCTCGGTTACGTAAACGACGACGGTAATGTACAAACAAACAAATACCATGATTAAAAACGTCACGGTGTTTGTATCCAATTTGAATTGTGCATCGACGTATCTTTTCCAGCTCGGCAGTTGTAATATAGACGTTTAGTATATAATAGTTATAACGAAGGTTTAGATCGGCGAAGAAACGTTCATTAAAATGTCTTATACGAAACTATAACGCCGTTAGCAAGATCGCACCAATAATCAATGATATGATATATGACAACTGCAAATTGCAATAACAGTTAGTGTATTCGTTTATCGTCGGATTATTTTATGTTCGATCTCCTTAATAAGCGTACCTACAATACGTTTTATCATTTTTGCCGTAATACTCGGCAGTTATATTAGTATATCGAAATATTATCATCGGATTTTCTTCATTCCGTCCGCTGTATAAAGGAAAACAACTAACGAAACGCCAGCGAATATCGATACATAATAAAACGTGTAGGAAATGTGAAAGAAGTGAGCAAAAAAATATAAACGTGTGCACGTCAAGTATTTTGTCCAGTTTTATCGCGTTAAGGATCTCATATTGTTGTTAATTTCCTCGCAATATTTCTCAAACGGTATTATAATGATTGTTATTATCATCACACCAAAGACGCATTCTGCAACGCAAATAATACATCATAATAATATGGTCACCTATATATACACGTCATATTATATCGTACATACATTCCGCCATTAGGCTCATTATTACTACGAAACAGCGTGCGTGCGGATGTGGATGTGTGTGATACACGGGTCACGGTCATCGTATAGTTTTATTTGATATTTCTAAATTATGCGCGAGACGACTCGTGTATACTTTCGACCAGACCGCAAATCGATACACCCCCCGAACATAGTTGGACAGGGCTCCGTTTCATTTTTCCGTTTATTATTATTTATTTTTCTTCGCCGTCATGTTCTGGCAACGCTAAAAAGGGAGAACGAAAACACCCAGAAAAAAAAAATTAAAATGATAACACATTTGTATATTTTGACTCACTTCATCGAGTAACGAGAATATTATATATGTATACGCACTGTCTCGGCGGCGGTGCAATACCCTCGCGCCCGACAGACGCGAGTCACCGCCCGCTCCACCTGCACCCGGAGAACTGGGTAAACGGTGGCGAAGGTGGCGGCGGCGGCGGCAGGCCGAGTATCGCCGGGTGTACGTGCGGGGGCTGTGCCGGGTGGCGAGGAGGGTGCCATGGTTAGGTGGCGGGTCGGCGTCGTAGAGGATTGGTGGCGCACGCCGCGGCGTATACGTATTTAAACGGATTTCCAAAGAAATCGGAAAGCCCGCCGTCGACCGCAGCGGCGGTTACCCCGTCGGTGACCCTGCAGGTGTATGGGGGTGTGAACGGGGAGGGGAGTGATTCGTCGTGGAGGTCCGTGGAAAAAGTGCAGAGAAGGATTAGGGGTGCGCGCGCGCAGGTACAGCACCTACGCATGTGTATGATATATATATATATAATATGCACATGTATATATATATATGTATATATATATATTTGGTTGTGTCGCGTGACGCCGATCCCGCCACCCGGCGACGGCTAGGTACTACTATTTATGATACTATACGTCTTACGGTACTTTCTATACTATTGTTTACATTTACACATCCATATAATAACATTGTAACTTATCATGACAACTCTAGACTTACCCAGGGTCGTTGGGCACCTCCGCGGCCACGGTCACTGCGTCCTGTGCGCTCTGCGATTCCATATCGTGACGATATTATGCGATAACAATGATAACTCACGCGTGCGCGCTGGTGTGTGTATGTGTGTGTGTGTGATAGCTTTTGGTGACGACCGAACGAAAGGGTGAAGCGCGATAAGTGTGTCGTTGGCGGGTGTGTAATGCACGCGAACCAGCCGGTTGATATTATTATGATATGCCGCGGACGAGCTTCGGACGATTTGCAGTAGATATACGCTCACTGCTGCTGCACAGTTCACGTGCGTTTCGATTTTAATCGGTCGGGCGACAGTGAAAGCGAATGGCGCGAAACGACCGGCGGATAGCAAACGGATTGATTTCAAACGAAAAAAAAATTATAAACAATTTGTATCAATAACTTATTTTCGTTGTGAATTTGAACGACTCGACCGGCACGAAAGACTCTTCTGCCCGAGAGTGACACCCGCGTATAATGAATACAGCGAGAGAGACACACACGCCGAGAATCGGAAACAGAGAGACAGAGACAGAGAAATGATATAAGCACGCGCACACACAATTTTATATTTATATATATATATATATTATTTAACACGAAATTTAATACGAATTTGTTGTTCACGTGGTGTCCGTTTCAGTGGTGGTTAACCCGGCAGCGGTGACGGCGGTGGCGGTTGCGGCAGCGGTGGTGTCGTCGGCGATTGACACGACCGGCGTCTCGTAATGCTGTACACTCGATTATTTATTAAAAAAACGTCAATTCTTTTTTGATAACACGGCGATTATTAAAGGTGATATATATATATATATATATATTATTACGTGATTTTGGGTGGTTGTTGTTGTTGCTGTGTATAATATATATATAATAATTATAATTATATATATATGTATATAATATATACACGTATATAATATTATATATATATATATATATATATATTTATTTATTTATTTATTTTTTGTTCCTGCAAACTACGACTAACCACTACTGGTGGGAGGTGTGCTTTTTTGGCGCACACGGTATACTCCCGAGCGTTCGCGCTAAACGGATATGTTCGACTGAACGGTGCGGCGAGTGACTGGGACCGTCGCCGCCGCCGCCGCCGCCGCTGGTTGCCGCGCGCTATGACCGCGGGGTGATGAGGAACGGAGGCGGTGGTGGAGGGGCTTCACCGCCGCCGCCGCCGTCAGCGTGGGGAGCGTGTGTGTGCGTGTGTGACCGCGTATTTTTGCCATCGTGTGCGTGCTTGCCCGCATCAGTGTGCGTGTCGTCGTGTGGTGCGCGCGCGCGCGACGGCGGCGGATGCGTTCGCACAGGAAACGCGCACGGGCGAGCGAGCGCGTGCGCCAGACCCTCCGTATTCGCCGTCGCCCGTCCCGCCACCAACGCCGCCTTAATGAGTATGCAACCAAAACGGCACACGAGTCGATATTATATTATAATATTATAATAATATAGCACATGGAACCCTATCTGTCCGCCGGGCTGGTCGGTACTCGGACCACCACCCCTCAAATGACCAGCACCCTCCCTAAAAGTGCAACTTTTTATATTTATTTATATTTATTTGCAATTTTACCCTTTGAAAATCACGAGTAGACATTTCAAATTAAAAAATCGAGTTGACAAAAAATGTGACTTATTCGTGCAATATTGTCTATCATATTATACAACTATTTGATTCCTTCAAATTATATGATAATATACCTAATAAAATGTCATGATAATCAATCGCAATAATTTAGATAGGGTACAATGTAACGTCTTGGGATTTTTAGATGATCATATTGCAGTACTTAAGTCGTTAGATAAGAGGATTTTTTTCTCCACCAATTAAAACTGCCTCGAATACCCCCGATTACCAGAGAGGAACGTATATATTATCACATGATTATAATATTATATTAAATATTGTAATGTTGCGTACTTCAGATGGTGGTAATAATCAGCGAAGAAAATGATTTAAAAACAAAGTGTCAATGATGCGTTTTGCACTATTCCGAAAACTGCCAGTGAAAAAAAACCGAAAATATTATCGTCCGTGCGCGATACTGAAAAAATGATTATGAAGCGTTACAATTATTTCAAATTTTAAATATTGTGATTTTCGTGCACAGCTTAAATATAATAGATACCTCTTAAGTATTAAGTAAACGTTGGTGATTATTAATACTTGTGTTACGTATTTTATCGTATACTAAACGCTGATCAATAGGTAGTTAATAGTTGTGCATGCATACTGTATAGATATTCATTATATATTGTGTCGGTGGATGAACCAACTTGGCGAACAAATAATTTGATTATGGAAAAATATTATACGTTATTAAAGACATTTACGAGAATTGATAATCTAACCGCAGCAGTTGGAATTTTGACGAAAAGCAGTTATTGATCTTTAACCGGGAATTTTAAAGTGGTGTTTTGAAGCAATTATAAATATTTTCAGCAATATATAATTAGATATTCATAATATTTTAAGTATAACTTACCTATGTATTGTTATTTTAAAATAAACCTAACGTAAATAGGTACGTATTTATTTCCAGTTATTTTATTATTTCTCGTGTAATTTGTATAATATATGGAGACGAATATTTGCAATAGGTAATAATTATTATTATTACAAAAAATATCAAACAAACTAAAGTAACTTCACACTTCTTAGAAATAATCACTTATATATATTGTATTATTATTTTGATCTTTCTAATTTATTTCCAATCAGTTATTTTTCTAAAATATATTTGAAGAAACTTTAGTAAAATATTCAAAATCCAATAAAACTATGAATATAGGTTCGTATAACTATAAAATATAACATGTTTATAGTAATGATATGGAAATAATTTACGCATTTATTATTTTAATAATCTAAACGTGAGAAATAGTTTTAATATTACAATACCTATCATTGAGAGGAAATAAAAAAAAAACAGTTTCAACTATTATCGTTGAATGTTCACAATCTAAGATATTTTTTAATTTTATTCGTTGCAAAACAATTTAATACACACTTTTATAGTTGTTTTTTCTGTACTGGGTTGGGTCTTTCTCGCTCTTTTGTCTTGAATCAATATTTTGCATTTCATCATACACTCATTAGTTATTTTATTATTTATATATTATTATGTGTGCAGATTGTATATTTATCATGTTAAAAATTTTGTTTAAAATGAAATTATCAGTAACCTTTGCAGCATAAACCCAAACGTGGGAGGTACCTATCCGTCGTGATATTTTTACACATCGTCTGTCCCAGCCAGATCTTATAATTTTGATAAACTATACCCACACATAAACTTTTGTCGAGAATCATTAATTTCAACTTTTTGGACGTCTCTGCAGGTCTTAATTTATTAGTTCCAAGTTCGAACTAATATTCATTAATCTAGTAAATAGTAATATATATTATTATATATACTATATATGCATATTGCATAATGCATATAATAAGTATGCTGTATAATATTATTATTTGTACACACAAGTATACCGCATTTTTGGTGGTACGCGCGGTACAATATTATTATACTACAGAATAAATATTATAATAATATAAGAATCGTCTTTTCGATACTTAGAATTATTATTTTCCATTTTCAGCATTGGGGATGATAGATTTACGCTCTATTTCTGATTTATAATACAAGTAGGTATATATGCCTAATATTGTAGATATATGTATATGAGGCATGGTATACTTTATATATTGTATTACGTTTTTCATTTTCTCTCAAAAGAATAATTTAATTTATATATATGTTACAATGTTACACATTTTATTTGTTCGTGATTTGAGTATTATGAAAAAACACATCTATTCAAAAAGTTGATGTATAATATTCAAATAAATAATAATCTCTAGCTGCGCTTAACTTCGCCGGTTGAATAATTGCTATCTGTGCATATAATAGTGATTCAGCAATCAGTACAAAAGGTTTCCGTTCATACCGAACATTTATCAGAGATTCCGAAATTTTATTACTAGACGTCTTGACAGAAGTCTCGGGTTATGACGGGATTTATGAGGGTTAAGTGCACTTTTATAGAGCTTCGACATTCCCCTCGCGCCGTGCCACCCTCTCCCTCAAAATACTTTATATTCGTTCTAACAATCGAACTAAACTCGTAAACTAGTTCCCACTAAAAAAAAAAGATAAATAAAAAAATTACACTATTGTATCAAATGGCGGCGTGTAACGTCGGTGTGATAGATATATACTTAGGTACATGGCACATACGCGCATATTATGTTAACGTATATGGCTAAACTTTTTTTACGAGCTAAAAGCTTCTACATACATATGTATACCTAACCTGTATGTACATAGAGACTAGAGAGTATGTATAGTATAAATGTATATAATATGCTGTCGATTCAGAGATGTATTATTGTTACAAAATAATGTTCTATTATATTGGTATAATATAGGTACTATGTATTATGTATTGTAAAACCCTGCGGTAGATGTGAATTATTACTATCATTAAATAAATCATCAGGACACTGTGAAACTTATCACGTATTATACTATACAACGTCTCCAACGGTTAGGTTATATTACTATATTTTTTATACGTGTGTACAACCTATAACCTTATTATGCTTACTTATTCACCTATACAAGATCATCGACTATTATTGATAAAATCATTTCACACGACATAATAATGCGTACACACCTCGAGTCGCCTACTTGAATATTGTTTTGAGAAAAAAAATTTAGATACATCAAACCGTTCATTATTTAATTTAATCAAGTTTAATTATTATTAAAAACGTAGAAACATTTTCCTACAAAATTAATATCGTCGCTACTGCAGCATTTGTATATAATTATTAATTAATATAAACAAAAATAGGCACATTGTACGCCTTTTTATCGTCCTGCAATCTAGTAACATTTATATATATATGGTTATACGATGAACATTATAAAATGGACTAAATATCTGATGAAAGAATGGGTGATGGGTGGGAAAATAGGGAAGTTTTCCTCCCCCCGAAAATAAATTTTTATATATATTATATGTATAATATGTTAATTATTGTATTACCATAAAAATAAATTAGCTTAAACGATGAGCCTTCTTCTCAGTTAGATATAGGAATATAGGATTTGTATCGTTTCCACGAGCGGCTAGATTATATTTTATGTCATATCTCATCTCCACGACTGAAAATATCACTTAAACACTACATTTTTGCATCAAAAATGTTAAACAATATGATTTAATGTTCACAAATATAAAATATACAAATGTACAATTTCAAAACTATTCGCGACACACGATAACTGAATTAAAAAGTTTATTCGTTGTATTTTAATCAAAGCACGCTGTGCGTAATATATTATATACGTATATGCTTTCGTGTATAATACACGCGCATGAATGGATATAATATTACGAAGGAAACTATTTATTTTTTTATTATTATTTTCCACTTAATAATCGTGTAGTCTATATAGCCATGAAATGAAAAAACTAAAATCTACAAAAACTGAACAAAAATAAAAAGTATTTTCAAGTTTATCCCACGCATCTACGTGTATACTCGGCTGCAGTATGAATTTATAAGGGTATCATTATTTTAGCATGCAATTTGATGTTAACCCGAGAAATGCATTGAATTTAGAAATTGAATTTACATCCCAAAGAGGAAAGAAAGAACAAATAACGTGAAAGTTTGTACATAAATGTTGTAAACAAATTTGTTCGAAATTACATTTATAGCGGAATGCGGAAACATAAATTGAACTATCGATGGCACAAGATTCAAAAGTTTTGCTATGAGGTTATTTATTTCTCTTGTAAACATATTTTTGTGACCGTGAACTCCGTAGAGATTTTTATTGTATTTTTCGTTAGTTATGGCAATGTTTAATTACAAAATAAATGTCTGTTTAAAAAAAATGTTTTTCTTGTTCATCAAAAATTTTTTTGAATCAATATTTCCAAATTATCAGTTCTACGCAATATTTTATACTAATAATTAATAAATTATTTATTTATTTATACTCTCCCTATACCATGTCAAAAATGAAATGTTTAGCCATACAATTGGAATTAAAATAAACAAACGAATGTTTACTATATATATATATTTTTTAATAATTTATTTTATTCGAAAAAATACTAAAACGTATATATGTATATAGATACTACAATTGTATTTTATTTACAGCTGATAATTATGTCACCTGTAGTATATTTACTACTTATAACTTATAACTTATAATAGTAGTATAAACAATAAAATGTTTTTATGTTTAAACTGTAAATAACCTGTTGTTGTTTATTTCGGCGTATAAAACGCCTTAAATTACAACGAATGAATTGTTCATACAGTTTTGTTTTTGAACAGAATAAATGACTCCCGTGTTACATGTAGGCATGTCTGAGGTGAATGTAAACTTTAAACATCCTTGTTTGTATGATTTCTTCGCTAACAAGCAGACAGTGGTTTTTTTACGATTAACCACAATATTTTATATGATATTACGATCAGCAATCTGTGTGATATTGTAATAATATCTGTTACACTCTATATACAGAATAATTCTTTTATCGCACTACACTCGTGATGCTCCTTAACCTAATATTAATAACTATATAGGTACATTCTATAACCTTATGAGTTGGAGCGAAGGTTATAATTCCCATATAGATAGTGTTTTAAAGTATATTTATTGAGTGAAATTATTTTAAATACTTTTATCATAAAGTAAATATATTAATTCGATCACTATTACTATAATGGTCTAGAATGCTTGTATTTAGTATTTTAATAGTTTTAATAATTATTATAATCTCTAATTAATTTTTTAACACATTAAGTTCAGATTAGTTAACTGTAAGGGTTAGATTAAGCCAAAGAATATCAAGTCTTCTGCGATAAAAACATAAGGAACACCCCGTATACTCGTACATTGATATAGACTGCGTATAATGTGTTATATATTAATATACGGTAGTACGACACTGCAGATATTGGTACACATTTATAACAGGAGATAGTTTGTAATAATACACAAGATAAAACACACACCGTTTTTGACCTTACGTGTATTATATTTTGATATATTATGAAGTTTATTATAAACACATGCCATTCCGAAATAATATTAATTGTTACAATATTAATAATTCGATTGGTGACTCAGACTCGATGGATTTGATACATTATACATTTGTTTTCAACTTATAGCTTGGTAAAATAAGATGAATATGATTATTTTTCCCAAATAGTTGTTTTTTCGCGCAAACAAAAAATGTATTTTCAACAGCTTGTAAAATAATTGTAGTTGTTTGTAGGACTTTACATTTCACGAATTATAATTTATAACGACAACGTAGGTAGGTACTCGTTATTGCAATCATGAACTGCAGTATAAGATAATATATATACAAGTCGGACGGTTTCAATTAATTGCTACCAACGAAATAGTTTATGAAATAGTTATTGAATATCCACCCTCAATAGGTAATAAACTAATAAGTAATAACTAATGATCTGACGTGAATCGAACAAAATTTTTTTCCAGTATTAATATAATTGATATAGTATAAACTATAAACAGACATAATGCATAAATGCATTACATGTTCATAATAGTATAAAATGGTAATATTGATGATTGCATAATAATATTTAATAAATTATATACAATAATAATTTATTTCACGACATAAACAAAACCATTAATTGTAAATGTTATAATAGTCCATATTATATAAATTTTTATATCATGTGTAACGAGGGTATAGGTTAAAGTGAATTTTCAATATTTAATATTTTAACGGAAACAAGATACACGCAGACTCAGTTGTAGGTAAATTATTGTTGGTCTCCTCGATCATCGTTGATGCACGGAAATAATTAATAACTTAATGATTATCGTCATATATTATAGGTATAATAAGCGTGTAATAATATTATTGTTCAAACAAAATATTGTGTTCTTGCAAGTGTAGAAATCACACGGATGAAATCGTTGAACCATATAAACGGCTGAAAACATGGAACAATCACTCGTATTTAAATGGAAAACCGTATTCGAAAGCTGCTGCAGATTTTTGTCTGTTTGCGCATAATGCCATAATATGATATAATGTAACACGCAAGTACCTACCTCCGATGATTGCAATTCAACTACTGCAGTATCGCATGTATATGTATAGAGACGGTGGACGTTAAAATATAATATTATAATGTATACATCCGATCAGACATTTAAACGCTGCCGCAACTTGATATAATAATAATATTATGTTGTTCTCAGGGCAAAACAAATAGATGGAATTCGTTTGACAGACATTTCGTAGTAATCGATCAGAGTGATCATTGAACACACTCCTGCTGAATATTGTAGTGCCTACATTATAATCGTCGGCTACCTACTATCTATTAATTTATTTATTCATTTTTTATACTATCTACTAGCTACTATTGTTCCATGCTACTATTATTATACATCATCAAAGGTAAACGTCAAGGTAGATAATAATATATTATATTGTACTATAGCGACACTGCAGCGTGACACATTAATGGAAAATGGAAATCTACACCGTGGTATAAATAGGTATTTGATTATTAAATCATCATCATAATTCATAACTATATGTATTATCGCCATATAGTTGATTAAAAACGGTTTTAATTTTTAATGACTTTTATATCCATCATCGTATCCATAACGTTATGATATTTCTATCATATAATAATATTTATTATGTAGTACCTTCATTATAATAATATAATGTATGTAGCCGTTGGTCAAAAGACTAATTTTTGTCGAAATTTTTGCTTTTCGACTGCTTACCTACTAAGATTATTTTTTTTTATTGTTTCAGACCACTGTCGCTGTAACGGGGTTCCTGCATGGCGTCTTGCTGAAATCGTTCAATAAGTTTAATAACATTATTATAGAGCTGCACAGTGTGCATGCACACGCTGCGGGTAATTTATGAATATTATAATTTTTATAAATATTATACATACTCGTATCGTCGGCCATTTCACATTATTGATCGTCTCGGAATAATACCGTACATATTTCAAAACTCGTGTGTTTGCGGTTGTATTTTTATAAAAATAATAGGTACGGATTTTTTCAATACACGACACACATTTAATATGTATGCATGGTAATTTTAAGGTAGATGTTTTTTTTTTGCATTTCTGTCGTAACGATTGCAGCAGCGGTAGTCAAAGGAATGTTTTATTTTTTTTAAATCCAAAAATCGTTTTCTAAAAATCATTGCCGTGCTTGTAAACGCGATCCCAACACCACATAACTCAGCCATTTTATTATATTATATATATATATTTTTTTTTTTTGTTAGTACGGAGCATATATTGGTCTCACGGTTGGTAATAAAGTGTATAAGTTATAAATTATTCCCTCTATTGTTTTCGTCCTTTTCTCAGAAATGTTTTCATGTTTTCTTCATTAAATAATTTCGCAATTAAAATAAGTTTTTGCGGGAAGTATTGAAAGTATCATATACGAAAGGTTTTTCTTAATGGTGAAAAAAGGAAAATCATATAAACACGAAAAATGTGGGATTATTTTAATATTAATAATTCATTTGAAACGTCATAAGAATGTATATACTCGTATATAATATTAAACTATTACGATACCATTTATTGAACATCATGAACTATCATAATAAATTGATGATATATATACCTATTTCAGATTCTGAGCGGAGCGAGGAATGTATTGATTTTACCATGATGTGTGTTTTTTTTTGTGTCTGTCATCACGTTTTGGGGTAATAAAAGTGCATAGATTTTCGACTTTAGTACCTACCTTGTTCGATCAGAAAGTAAATCTAGTTGGTACTTTGGGGAGTCAAAAGTAATTCTCACTATTTTTCTAAATAATCGGGATAAACAGACTAAAAATTAAGGGAAAAACGGGAAATCTTACGCACAATCAGTTCTCAACAAAATGCGACTTAAGTTGAATTATTTATAAACACGCAATTTTCGATCATTATAAGTTATTTTTAAATTGATATTGATAAAAATGTATTTGTTTGCTAGAAAAACTTGAACATTTAATACAAGGCTCCTAACACATTGTTACGATAGCAGTTGAAAAATATTAAAAATGCATAGGCACGATTTTTTTTTATAAGCATTTAATGTTCAAATTTTGACTAAATACGTAAAAATTACGGCAATGTTCAAATTATCTAAGATAGAAATTCATAAAAGTTTTTCCTTTTAGATCTAAGATTTGAAAATTAAAAACAAGGCTCCCAACATATTATTACAGTAGCAGTTGAAAAATAAAAGATATATATAGAAGCAATTTTTTTTTATAAACATTAAAAGTTTGAATTTTTACGTCATACGTAAATATCACGAAAATTTGCAAATTATTTTAAGCTAGAAATTCATAAAAAAAATTCTTTTTAAATCTAAAATTAAAAAATTTTAGATAATCTATATTATAGATTCTATAATATATTCTAGACAGATAAACTGTCTCCCTGAAAATCATTTTTTGAATACAATGACTGTGCTAGAAATTCATAAAAAATTTTCCTTTTATATCTAAGATTTGAAAATTTAATACAAGGCTCATTATATATTTTTACAATAGCAATTGAAAAATAAAAGAAATATATAGTCACAATTTTTTTTATAAGCATTTAAAGTTCAAATTTTGACTAAATACGTAAAAATCACGAAAATTCGCAAATTATTTCAAACTAGAAATTCATAAAAAAATTTCTTTTTAAAACTAAGATTTGAAAATTTTTAATAATCTATAATATATCCTAGACAGATAAACCGTCTTCGCTCAGAATCGTTTTTCGTATACAATGATATAATATCATTGGATTCAAATGTAATTCCATCCATTACAGTAACCGACTTGTAACCTCTACAAAGTATTGAGAACAGACGCCGAATTTAGTTTAGAAAACACTGTTCCGTAGTAAATAAATTTTACAGTTACTCAAGAAGATTTTATAATAAATTAAATAATTAACTCAACAAAATTATAATATTTAGGCACTTATTTTATTGTTTAGTTCCTCGTAGGATACAGAATGTTATATAGTATTTAGAAATTGTGACATGAATTGCCGTGAATCCTTGTGAAATTCGTTTCATAAAAATTATGAAAATAAAATAATATCATTAAAAGATTAAACTGTGTTAAAGTTTATTTCGTACCGTAAATGATCGCCTTCGACAACAACCCATTTTCTAAGTAATTTGTACGAGTGTTTATACATTTTTCTTGTTTTGAAAATAAAATATGTTTGACTAGTGACAAGTCAATAAGTTGCTATGATATTATTATTGTTACAGTATCGACTGCTATCGACTGCTATCGACGTCCGACGACAATGCCGTGTCCTACGTGAATCCGACCTACGTGACGAAAAACAAAACAGTTTGTATTTTGTCGTATCGGACGCATCGTATTGTGACAGAACAACATGGTCAGAATAGAATTCGTTCGCACGAGTCGCACTCGTAGGATTCACGCAGGACACGGCGTAACCGTTTCCAGGGGGAAAAACCATTTTCTAGAAATAACTGAAAATAAAATCCAAATACACCATTCAAATTCAAAATTATACATTTCAAGGGTGGACCCGTTTCTATTTCAAGCATTCCTCGCTTAATTAAATGAAAGGGGGCGCTAAAATCTATTAAATATGAGAGTGGACTCAGTCGCTTGCAGTGTTAGGAACAGATAACAAAAAAATCATCTGGATAAAGATAAAGATAACAACAGTAAATTTTATCTAAGATACAGATAAAAGATAAACACATTTAATTCATCTAACAAAAAGATAAAAGATAAAAATATTTTATCCAGATAAATAACAGATAATTATAGAAATTAAAATTAAAACAACTAATTTAAAAAAACATATATAATGTCATGTAAGTACATGCCTATATAATATGTTTATTTTCGACTTAACTTATTATATCATGATGTGTATCGCCAAACATTAACTTCAACACAAATAATTATATAAGGAACCAATAAGATCCAAGGAACTCTAGGGAGTAACAAAGTATAAATAAAAATTTGGAAGTCACCCTGCTGAAGAAGTTGTCGAGTGGACCAAAAACAAAATTCACATAGTTAATAATATTTTTGGTACAGATCTATCTAATTTTCACTAAAAAATGTATCTTTTAAATTTATCTAGATAAGTCAAATATTTATCTAAAATAAATACTTAGATAACTTATATTTATTTATCTAGATAAGATAAAAGATAAAATAATTATTATCTGGATAATTTATCTAGATAAAGTTATCTAGATAAGTCCTAACACTGGTCGCTTGTGCCCCCGTTTCCCAATTCGAGCACTGCCCACTAGTTAGTTTCATGTCGTTAAAGTAGCACATTTTTAATTTTGGGTATTAATTTGTTTTTTATAAATCCGCCAGTCTCCTTTGTCTAGTCTACAAACAATGATTAATATCATACGTTGTTTATCGTTAGGTACATTACAAAATATGTTCGGTGTGAATTTCATTTGCTACAATAATATTATATAAAAATGCGAGTTCAATTAATATTATAGCCTTCCTAAGTCAAAGAACAATATTATTATTACGAGATAACGAATGATTTGATTCCGGTACGGGAGATAAAAATAAACTAAACAATCATATACATTATAAATTATAATCCATTATGATATTATTATGAATAAAACGAAAGGATGGTAGTTATGTATACGCGGTGTGGGACGACGATACCAAAATCCTGTTAGTTCTGCGCTTCACTAAACTAAATTAATAAACAAAGTATATACTTATAGAGGTACACCAATATATACCTTTAGAACAGGAAACATACACAACTCGGGAGGTTTAATCGGATTATCGACTGGCAATAAATTAAACGATGATTTCAAAAAGTAAAATAAATATTTTAATATTATATCCGTGAACTCAATTTTTCCTGGAATCCATTATTTTTTAGGTAGTGGATCGATATAATATGTGCATGCAGTATAATTATAATCAACAAAAAATTAAAATACAATAATAAATTAACAACTATAAATTATATGTATGTTTTTGTAATAATTTTGTTTTTTTGGTCTACAATATATAATATATAATATACGGTATATAATATACGGTTTAAAACCCTTTGTACTTTGTAGCTCTCTGTATTGTTTTCTTTTAAAACGATCATGTATACCTACAATTGCGTGTATGGATAGTCTGCTGTTATTTTATGCATTTAACGTCATGTCCCAGCTTAGGTAGTTAGGTTATGAGCATTTTGATTGTAATCGTGTGAAAAATGTATGCAGTATAATATAATAATATTATAAAGGTATCTCCTATGTATAAGTACAATATTATTTATAATCTGTCATACCTATGTGTTGTATACAGTTTCAAATAATAATTTCGCTCCACGCTACTGCACAAAACCTTGAACTGTGAAAAATGTTTGAAATAGAACTATCGTGTGTGCCATTTTGGATTTTTTTCCTCCTTTAAATACAAAGTGTGCACTATACAATTTTGGAAAACGACCAAGACATTAAGCATTAAGGCCATTAAGGGTAAAATTGGGATAGGGTCACGGAGAAAATGATAATTTTGTTATCTACCAACTCACGGCGGCTTGTCGACATTAAGTAAAAATTTGAATTTCACTATGATTAGCAATCCCGGATTAAGGATCAATTACATACACTTAGTGGGTCCCCTTTCAAGTTTAACTTCAAAATAATTTTATCACTATATTAATGACTGTATATTGTTATTGTATAATTTTGTACTATACAATTATATATATACGCAGAGTGATTCTTTTAAGTGGGTACACTAATTATCTCGAAAAGTATTTACTTTTTTCAAAATATTTTTTTACATGGTTTCAAGTTGTTAAAAAACCAACGTTTTTATAAAAAAAAATTTATTTTTAAATATTTTTTATCCTTATCATTTTTTAAGTTTTTTACTTTTTTGAATGACAACATAGTTTTAATTTCATATTCCAATGCAGAATATTTTTCTAAGTATTTTGATATATAAAAATTTTGGGGCTAGTAGTTTATGAGTTATAGGTATTTAAAGTTTAGATTGGCAGAGTGGAGTGGTACCCCGCAAAATATTTGTCTACTACTCCGCTTGTCGAAACTTTAAATACTTATAACAGTTATAACTCATAAACTACTAGCCCCAAATTCGATTTCTATGTATCAAAATACTTAGAAAAATATTCTGCTTTGAATATGAAATTAAAACTCTATGTTGTCATTCAAAAAAGTAAAAAACTTAAAAAATGATAAGGATAAAAAATATTTAAAAAAAAAATTTTTTAATAAAAACGTTGGTTTTTCAACAACTTGAAACTATGTAAAAAATATTTTGAAAAAATTAAATACTTTTCGAGATAATTAGTGTACCCACTTAAAAGAATTACCCTGTATATTACATTATTACATATATAATATATATATTTATAACATACTGTTCTTATTTTGATGTTGAGTGGACTGTATTCTTTTGGTTCTTAATTTGATATTGAGTAGTCAACACCGCGCAAGTCTGCCCTGGGTGGGTCTTGCTATGGTAAGATAGGAAAGAATACTGAATGATTTTGTGCTCCACACTCCCTTTTATAATCTTGGTCTCGCCTGCTGCGGCGCTGTGTACTAACATGAACCGCCCATGATTGTCTGTGGTTGGTTATTGCGTACAGTCACGTGACGGCGCTGACCAATGCATTGGTTGTTGACACCTTCGAAACCACGCCCACAGCAGTCCGATTGGCGATTAACTGCTGCGCGTGGTGCAGTGTCCGGCGTACAGATCCGGCGCGCTACCCACAGTTCCCGTACACGGTACTAACGTTGGGTATAGCCGGGTGGCCGGGTGACAGAGTGGCCGGTCTCGTGTTCCGCGTGCTGCCGGCATTTGTCCGCATACAATGCCGCCCTGGCTCATTTGAGCCTTAGTAGTTATTACTAGTGTAATGACCATTATGATATGACGCGCATTCCTTATCGCAGAATATACACGGGTCATCAACGGTTTGATTGAGCAAGTTTGTACTATCGTGTGCCTTATTGCAACCGGTGCTCTGTGGACCAGTCTGACCCGTGCTCTACATAATACATAGATCCGGTCGGTACAGTCGGCGGGAGGTTGGTAGCTCATGTACGCCTCCCGACGTCAAACGTGCCCGCCGTTGCAGCGTTTATTCGTGACGATCGACCAGCCTGAGTGCCGACCGACTGTATTTCGAATATCATGCTATTATGCAACGTATTTTGGCCAACGATGCAACGGCCCAATAGAGAATAATACATATTATATATTTAATTGATTTCTATATTACATATTGTGATATTTTAAGAAAAACATTACGTGTTGCGCGAACACATACTTGTATAGGTTACTAGAACTAGAGATTTATAACTTTAATTTTTTTCTTGCTTTCTCTTTTGCAAATTGTTGTAATGTTTAATTAAAATCTAATATTGGTTGCAAAATATCATTTTCTGAATGTAATATCTTTAACGATGTTAAATTGTCTTGAGTCTGGCTTGTTCTATATTTTTTTTTTTATTCTTGTTAATTTGGAAAATGGTCTTTCGGCCGAACAATTGCAGGCCACCGGGATAGTTAAATATAATCTAAGAGCAATTAAAATGTTTGGGAATACATCCTACAATGATTTATCATAAAACCATTTTAATAACTTAGATAGTTAGAATTTGAAGCTGTAATGAAACCTTTAATTTTAGTTAGTTTTGAGGTAAATTGTCTCCTGTTATTTATTTTTATTTTTTCTAAGCCACTTAGATATTTTTTGGTATTACTCATTTTTATAATTATTTATTAGGTAAGTAATTGAATATTAACTAATGTTCAATAGACAATAACTAATAAGTTATAAAAACTTAGTCTGTAACCACCAGACAATACGATTGCACGAAAACGCCGGAGTTACAAATTCTATTTTTAGTGTTAGATTAGTTATGAATTATGATATCTCCATAGATAAGAATAATATATTAGATTGGACACAAGATTTAAGATATTAGTATATTACCTCATGAGCAGTGAGCACAGATCAAAAATACCCAATATCAATTATTACCACGTACTACGTACAATCATAGATAATAAAGATTATAACTAATCTAAGACCTCATTGCGACCTCATCATACATCATATTGCTATCAACTATTTTCGTGATACAAAACATTTTTATTTTATAATTATTAATAATAATATAAATTTACCTACTAAAATATTTTTATTATTATTTTTTTTTTTAAACTGTTTTTAACGCGTTAAAAATATATATTTTGGGGATAAAGATGGGCCCCCAAAATGGCCAAAATCAATGGGCCCCGGGACCGTGCTCCCCTTGCCCCCCCTTAATCCGGGCTTGATGATTAGACTGATTAGAGGTAGGTAAGTAAGTCATTCTGTAGTTAGTACAGTTATAGATTAAATATTAGTATTCGTGATCAATAATACCATTATTTGAACTATGAGGTTTAGGTAAACAAATACAATGTAATATTATTTTTAATACTCATAAAATATATTGTTGGATTATTATAGAGTGAAAATAATTATTATGACAAATGTATCAATACTGTTTGTCATGTGTGGTTATTATGAGATTCTCATTCTCAAAAATTCATTTTTATTATTACGAGTGGTTTTCTACATACTTACTTATATTATTTTGCAATGTATAAATGATTTGTTTTTCAATTAACTAGACATACTAATAAAATATTGATGAACTTAAAATATGTTATTATATTTTAATCACCTATCAACAATACGAAAACTTTCCTAAAAAATTACCTTACTACAAAAATATTATTTTTTGTTGCCATTGAAGGTTGCAGCTGTGTTTTCCCGTCGTAAAAGATTAAAAACATTTTTAAGAAATTCGCTGAGCTGAGCTCTTTAAATATTAATAACCGTAATTCATATTTTACGATCAAAAACTGACTGGAGAATTGACGTTTTATAAAATCTTGAATATAATTCTTGACAATACGTAGGTTTTCGTATACTAATAATTTTTGGTAGTATGCAGTTTATTAGACAATAATATGGTCTATTCGAATCGAATAATTCGATAGATATTTATAAATCATGATACACGCACATTAATACATTTTATGAAATATATTAAATTAATTTTTAAACAGACCATATATTGCTATTGATAGTCTTTGAGCCTTTGTGCAAGATAATAATATGCGTTCCAAAACGAATAATACAGTTAAAATATTAAAATGTACAGTAAATTATATTACACATTAGTTATATGATTTAATATCCAACGGCATAAATGGATAATTAGCGGTCATAAAGTGTTATACATTGTTTTTCTTGACGTTTCTGCTTATTCGTGTATCTAGTATCTATACGTATACAAAACCAGGAAATTTGTATTAAAATAACCTTACGACATATATTTTTAATATTTTATATTGTATTATATTATATTTTTGCGATAACGACGAATAATTATTACTGTAATTTAGGGAATTATAAATTACACAAACTCTTCCTCTGCTCGCAATATAATTTTTCACTGATCTAAATAATCTAAGTTTAAATTTAATTTAACAGCTTGATATTTACAAACACTCCAGTTTCTCAGTTTATAATTGTATACTGTTTTAGTACTTTCACAATTCTTGATTTATTTTTGGCATATCAGTGATGTACATTTTTGTACGTCAGTCGTCATTTCGTCAATGTATTAATGTGTGTGAATTATGTACGATTATATTGAGCATTATAATGTAATATAAATCGTTTTTTTAGATTTTTTAACAACTTTTAAAATGATTTTAATTACATTTTATTCTAATATTTGACAATATTCGCTAAATTCCAAATAATGCATAGTGATAACTCAATAACAATAACTATTATTATTACACATCGACTTGATTAATAATATTTTGGAAACAATAACTCCACCTAGTGACGTATTTGGCGCCGAATTGATAAAATATTGCACCAGAGCTCTGCAGACTATGTCTAGTACCTACCTCGGACGATAACATCATAATCTGTATGTGTTTAAACGAGCTAATTTTTTCGTGGAACAAGCCGCTCACATAACAGCGAGAGTTTTATTCATAGCGAATATACATAGCATATATACAAAACATTATCTTAACAAATTGAAAATTGAAAATCGACTTCCTAAGAAGCCTAGATATTTTATCAATGAATTCAAAGAGGTATAAAAAATTTAAATCGGACATTCCGAAGTATGTGTAATTTACCACCGCTTATTGGTCTAAAACGTATGAAAAATACGTGCGTTGCAATCCCCTTAATAATATACCTATTGATAAAAGCGCAGCGAAATCTCATAAGTTATAATATATTATGTTCACGGTATAATATATAATGTGTAGGCGTGTAGCAATATAGACATGTATAGTGTTTGATTTAGTAAATTATCTTAACCCGTTTAGGTATATATATATACATACCTATGTGTACAACATTTTGGGTTTAGATGTTATTGATGCGTGCAAGTGGCAACCATACCAAATATGAGCGATAACCTATGTACGGATTCCAAGTCCGATTACACGTAATCATATTAGTTTTTTTTTCACATTCAATGATATAGGGATGTGAAAACCACGAATCTACTATGTATATGATTCAATATGTAGGTAATTGGAAGTACTTTTGAATTCTTAACAGAGTATTTTATGAAAAATATAATGGTTCAATTGACTTGATACGAGACTCAGTTACAACTCTTGTATTATATATAAAAAAATAATTAGTGTACCTAATATTATATAGTATCATTCTATTTTTATGATTTATGAATTTAGGTATGTATTCACTGTTGAAAATAAATAAAATGGACTAATTTAAGTGAGACAAAATTGAGTGATTAAATTCATAATGATAATATTATATTAATTTATTCATTATTCTGTGAAACAAATATTTCTCATCAATTATATATTGTAAAAGTCGTACGATACACCACGAACACCATACGTAAGTACTAATTATACACGCATAACTTTTTCTATGTTTTTTTTCATTTAATTCGAAGTCATTTCATAAAATGCTGCACGTCGTTACTTCTTTGTTGTAGGGATATAAAATATGTCACGTGGTTTGTACAATAGTGTAAATATATCGATGATGCAAGTTATATAACAGTAATTCATATAAATACAAGTAGTCAACACAATCTGCAGTGAAGGATATAGCCGGCCGTCGACGAATTAGATTTTATTTCCCAAAGCCCATCCCCGCGGTCCGTCCTAATATTACGCAATCGGACGATCTCATTAAAAACAGATAAAGGTAGTGTAGCAGTTGCAGCGCAAAACATCTCAAGAATTCAATAATAATAATAATACGATTTAAAGACCAATTATATAGACCTAAATCAAAAAGTATAATATTTAAAAAATTCCAAAAACCAGAATTTGTATAAATTTACTTTAACAGTAAAAAACGTGGACTTGGCGAATCACCCTAAATGTATATAAATTATATAAATGGAATGGTGTGGTGTAAAACATAATAGTATTGTGCGAACCAAAAACGTTATGGCTCTACCCGCGACGTAAACACAATATACGCATACGCCATATTATAAAGTGTATATACATACATAGACGATGAAATTTAAACGGAAAATCTCCATCTAACCCAAACTCGCGTATTCACGGTATACCGTAAAGTGTATATAATAAGTACGCCCCATACACACACACACACACGCATACTGTATTATACACACAACACATGCACACACGCGTAAATTGCGTTGCCCAACGGAGAGCAAACGAAGTGTTTCTATAGTGTGTAGGTTATAGGCTTATGTGCGCGTATATGTGGGATATAATATACACTACTACACATATTATATAAACGGGTGCGAGAGCGGTCATGTATGAGAGCACTTGTCAGACTAGATTTACAGGGCTCGCTCGCGGTTGCGGGGTGGAGGTGCAGCGGCGGGGTAGAAGAAGTGATGATGACGATGACGATGCTGCGGCGGCACAACATATACGCCTATATGCATTTATGATATATACGTGTGTATAGTTTCTGTCGACTAGGTCACGGAAGTCCCCGTCTCAAACCTTCGACCACCCCACCTCGAACACAGCCACCCCTTCATCATCATCATCATCCCCCGTAACTTCGAACTAGCGTTAAGTCTATAATAACGCCAGTTACGCAACCCATTTGAACGTCGTCTCCGCTGCATTAACATTATTCAAATTCGACCCCGTCGAAATACATATAGCCATATATAGGTACCTATATATACGTATATTCTGCGACTCTGTACGTATATTATATAATATACTATGAACGGTCTACACGTATATATATATATATTGTGCGTGCGTGTGTGTGTGTCGTGTGTGTGTAATAAAGATGAGACAGTGTTGGCATCAGCGGGGAAGAGGAGGATGAGAACTCGGTCAGGCCACGCGAAAAAAGGTGCCGGAATGTCGTAGTGTTTTTTTTTTTTTTGAAAAATATTACGTGTCCCGTTTCGTATACACGCACGCGAATATTATAATTGTATGTGATATGATGCAGTTTATATTATATATTATATCATGTATGATAATATGCGTATAGCGGGCAGCGGCCGATTTTAAGAATTCTCTTTGACGAGCGTCTGTTGTTTATTTATTTATTTTTTTGTAATTATCTTGCGAGTTTGTGGACACTCGACGGGTTTCGAGTGAAATTAGCATAATGTACAATTTTTCTTCTAAAATCTCACGCGTAGAATAAAAACCATCCGAAAACCACAATATCCATAGGTACCTGCTATAGAGTTTGATATGCGGGCGATGTTTTCACGAGGAGGTTCCACGCGCTATAAACGTATTTATAATAATTTATTGTATTCTTTATCTGTTTTGGTCCGAAAAGAGAAACTCACTTTATCTGAACAAATACGAAAAAGGTAAAAGTCAGAAACAGTACCGCCTAAAAACCAGTCCGCTACACTATTATATTATACTATATACACGTATTATAACATATTATACGTCATGTATATAATAATATGTATAAATAGCTGAAACCGCGTTTCATGGATGTTATGTTTGAAACCCAACCGTAATATTGTCAATTTAATCGTGATTCGTAGGTATTACCAGTATTACCTGGTAATAAAATTCGAGCGAAGAATTGTACGCCGCCATCGTGTATAGTCACTGAACTCTATAGAGTTCAGAGTACGGACATTTCTCCAGCCCCCCCAACACCAATAATGTTTATCAAAACATAACTTAAGGTTTGTAAGTCGTTTGTAAAGTTTTGTAAACACAAAATTTTCGTTTGTAAAGAAAACCGAAAAAAGTTATGACCATTTCATGGTGGGGGGGCTGGAGAAATGGGTGAAAACCACGGGATTTGGAAAAACCAAACTTTTTTCGGCTCAGTCGTTTGTAAGTCGTTTGTAAAGTTCTGTAAAAACAAAATTTTCGTTTGTAAAGAAAACCGAAAAAAGTTATGACCATTTCAGGATGGGGGGGCTGTAGAAATGGGTGAAAACCACGGGATTTGGAAAAACCAAACTTTTTTCGGCTCAGTCGTTTGTAAGTCGTTTGTAAAGTTCTGTAAAAACAAAATTTTCGTTTGTAAAGAAAACCGAAAAAAGATATGACCATTTCAGGATGGGGGGGCTGGAGAAATGGGTGAAAACCACGGGATTTGGAAAAACCAAACTTTTTTCGGCTCAGTGGTTTGTAAGTCGTTTGTAAAGTTCTGTAAAAACAAAATTTTCGTTTGTAAAGAAAACCGGAAAAAGATATGACCGTTTCAGGGTGGGGCAAACTTTTTTCGGCTCAAACGTTTTTTCTAGATTGGTAATTATTTATATAGGTAGTACAAATTATTTTTACCAATAAAAATATATACTTAAACATAGGCAAATTAAAATGGACAAACTCTTTTATTTTTTTGAGTCCCTTAGTTTCACCAAATGTCTATATATCGTCAACGGTTTATTATAAAAACATAAATTTAACATAGAATTATTTTTAAATAAATACAATTTTTGAAACTTCATATATAGCTTGCTATTTGAAAATCAAAAGTTGATAATGTTTTATCCAACAAGGGAGGTAGATAAAAATGTAAAAATTATAAAAATAATGTAAAATTGTAGAAACTTATGTTTTAAAATAAATTATATAAAACCAATACAGTTCCTGTTAAATTTAAAAACGTATAGAAACGTTAAGAAACTTAACACAATTAATAAATATAATAAATTATTAGACTTATGAGTTAGGTACCTATTTAATATTTTATAATATTCAATATAATATAATATTGTAATAAAAAAATTCAATCGTACCCGTGCGTTTTTTTAGGAAAATTTAGTGAGGGAGCTATAGTAAAGGAGTCCTATAAATGTATAATAATTTAAAAAAATAAACTATTTCTCTTTGCAAATATTTATTGAAATTTCTGTATTATCATGGAAAAAAATCATATACCTTGTTAACAAATAAAAATATTATAGTAAAATATTAAACTATTGTAAAACAAAATTAAGTTCTTCTTTGTGAAAATATTATTTTTAATGCTTTCAAATTAAATTATGTATATTTTTTAAAAAGTTTACTTGCTTCCAATTGTATAATTACAATTATTAAGTACCTATGAGTATTGCATGATATTTTCAGAACTTTTTCTTACAAAATATCGTCTAACAAATAAGACTAGTAAAGTAGTAAGTAGTTGCCACCTCCAAACTCAATGCTACATAATGTATGTAAACCTTTAGGTACCGGTATTCCGGGGTAAATCTAATAAGTATTAGATATTATTAATTTTTCTGTAATTTATAAGCATTTTCAAGTTTCCTAGTAATATTTTAAATGCTCGTAACTTACATAAAAATTAAAATATCGTAAAACAACCAATGTAACAACACAAGTGTTGTTCTTAACTTTAGGTTTAAAAAAAGACGAATTCAATGCCTATACTAATATTATATTGTAAAGAATTATAAGCCATGCCTATGTAGATTATCATGATTAGAGCGTGGATTTCTATGCAATTGCATATTTCTTTCCTTTTAATATATTTGGATTTTTATCAGTTATCTCCACGAATCATCATAATTTGAAGCTAATGGCGAAATTTTTTTTTGCATATTTCTGCATGTTTAAAGATTATTGCATATTATTGCATATTTTGACAAAATTTAAAATTAATTGCATATTGAAGCGAAAATTTAAAAAGTATTTTATCATGTAGAAAAATTAAAACTAAATTTCGAGAACGTTCAGATCGAAGATCTTTATCAAGACCCAAAAATACTAAGTTGCTTCAAATATGCCCCAATAACTTCAGTTTTCACGTCGAACGTTCGTTATCTGCAGTCTTTAAAAATATGTTAACCAATAAATGACACAGCTTCACAGAAGAAAAACTTGAAAAGCATAGGTACCTATGATTATTCATTTTAATCATAAATAAAATTTCAAAAAAAAATCAAGTTCAGAAAATTCCCAAAATTTTTTTTTTTTGTAAATTTTAAATAAATAAAAATTTCTTGCATATATTTTACATATTTTCATAATTTTGACTGCATATTTTTTTACATATTTTCATTATTTTGACTGCATATTTGTTGCATATTTTCATGATTATTACTGCATATTATATGGCATATTTTCATGATTATTACTGCATATTATATGGCATATTTCGATACTTTTAAGCAATATTTTTATCGTAATACAATTAAAAAAAAAGTATCAGCATAATCAGATGTATCAGACTTACATAGACGAAAAACAATAAACCACAAATAAGCCATTGAAGTTCAATAATTATTGAAGAATACATAGTAAGTATCACTTCTTTAGATTTTATGAATAAAAAAACAGATCGTGACCGACTTGGACCCAATTTCCCCAGCCCCCCACCCTGAAATGGTCATAACTTTTTTCGGTTTTCTTTACAAACGAAAATTTTGTTTTTACAGAACTTTACAAACGACTTACAAACGACTGAGCCGAAAAAAGTTTGGTTTTTCCAAATCCCGTGGTTTTCACCCATTTCTCCAGCCCCCCATCCTGAAATGGTCATATCTTTTTTCGGTTTTCTTTACAAACGAAAATTTTGTTTTTACAGAACTTTACAAACGACTTACAAACGACTGAGCCGAAAAAAATTTGGTTTTTCCAAATCCCGTGGTTTTCACCCATTTCTCCAGCCCCCCACCCTGAAATGGTCATAACTTTTTTCGGTTTTCTTTACAAACGAAAATTTTGTTTTTACAAAACTTTACAAACGACTTACAAACCTTAAGTTATGTTTTGATAAACATTATTGGTGTTGGGGGGGCTGGAGAAATGTCCGTGTTCAGAGTGTATAGTATAGCGCTATACTAATACCTTAGACGCATAATAATTATAGTGCTGTCGTGGATTTTCATTTTTCACGCATAAAATTATACTACAGTGCGTTATTAGGTACATAATAATACATATTAGATACTCTGGAGCGTGGTTCATGGGGTTTGGAGTTTGAACACCCCCTCCACTAATTTAATATTTTACGAAAACGTAAAAATTTTACTTTGTCTTTTAAATTTAATGAACATAATTAATTATTGATACATTTTATGCAATAAAATATTTATTTTTTATTTTTTTATTCATCTAAAACTTCAGCAGCTGAAGCCATTAGTTTTTAGTGGTTTTTATAAATTTTTATACAAAGTTTAACATTTTAATTTTCGGTATCGACCTTTTTTTTAACATCATCCCCATTTTCAGAACTATGTAGATGAACGATAAACTCTGTCTCTCTCTCTCTATCAACCAGATGTTCAGTGGTGCTTATACTATAAATGAGGTGTAACGAATAATGATATATAGTATATTATATTATGATGTATATATACTCTTTATAGGTACCTGATGTTTTCCTATATAAATATCCATTTTTTACCCCAATATTTCCAAATCAATTTCATCCGCCACTTACGTTCTTATAAACTTCTCGACGTGTATATTATAATATATAATAACCGATAATGTGGATATTATATATTATATTCATATATAATACATTATTTTCATTGATATTATGATCACTGAAAATACTATTGCTCGCGAATTATTTGGTTTTCGCGCTTCGCATGGATGGACAATAAGACAATGGATCCATGTAGCAGTTAACCTGTAGCTTCGCATAGAATTAAAATCACTAGACACATTAAATACAAACACTAAATCCAATTACCGCTATAAAACTCTGCTCGACATCAATATTGCATGCATTTTTTCGTCCAAATACGTATACACGTGCAACACGGGCACATACATTTATATAGTATAGTGTATAGGTATTAGGTACCTCTTAATGTTAAACCTATACCCAGGGCCAGATTTAGAGGGGGGGGCAAGAGGCCCTCGCAAAATGATTACCTTTTTTTTTTTTTTTAATTTTTCTAGTAATTTGCAAACAAATATTCTATTTTAGATAAGAATAAATTAATAGCATGATGAGAGAATAATCAGAGAAAAGTGTAGTAGGATTAATGAAAAACGACTGTAAATTTAAAGAAAAAAGGTGATGATTTCGAGCCTATGAAATTTCATCATAAAAATAAATCAATGTACAGATTTAATTCAATGAAATCTTATGTTTTCAATTTTAATACATTTATCATTGTTTTAATACATATATTATTTGTAATAAGAATATAATACTTTTGAAAAGAAGAAAATCAAATCATTAAATCAAAAATAAAATACATTAAATTAATTGTTAAACTATTATTATTTTAAAAACATTTTTGCTTATAATTAAGACCCAATGTTTTTAAAACTAAGAGAATTTTATAGTTAAGTTAAAACTATTTTATTTTAACTCATTATTCAATTTTAATTATTTTAATAGTTCTTTTACTTAAAACAAAAATATATCGTCTTTAAATATAAGGAAATTAAATCATAAAATTAAAAAGTATTGCTTTGTAATCAATGATATTTTTATTATTAAAATGAAGCACATTTATTTTGTTTTAAAATGTTTAGTATTGAATGTTTTGTTATACATATATACATAGTACACATTATATATGTATGTTTCAAACAAATTGAAAAATTCTGAAAAATAACTACAATAAATTACAAATATATTAAAACTTTAAAAACCGTTTATTTTACAAGTTCTTACTAAAAATGTACAATTTTTAACTTACCTAACTTACCTAACCATACAACATTTATAAAAGTATTTAATTGTATCATTCATATTTTATATTTACCATATCTTTATCCATGGATGCTGATGATGAGTTTGAACTACATGAAACAGATTTAATTGAGTTTATACTATTTATAGAGCTGTTATTGCTACAGGTATCAATTTGTTCCTGAAAAAAATAAATACCCCTTTAAAATATTATGTAAAATTAAGCTGTCTAAATAAATATTTTTTAACTTATGATTATAAAAATGTATTTTAAGAATTACTATTATTAAAAAATAAAAATAAGTAAATAAACAACTTGCCTGCCATTTTCTCAAGTTATGTTCGAAAATAATACGTTGCCCGAAAAGATGGGATGGACAAATTGTGTTCAAATGACCAGTGGTCATATACTTTAGACTTTCAACATTAATTCCACAGTCTAAACAACATTTATACAAAATATATACAATTTATTAGATTATTAATAATATAAATATATTGTCTGTGAGAATTTACTACCGGCTAGCTTGCTAGTATAATAAAATGTAGGTACCTATCTAGATTCTAGGTACCTACTTCAAAATATGCTTAGGTAATAAAAATTATTTCTTGATTTAAATAAAATAAACACAACTTACCGATAAATATGTTGATAAAAGATTCGCCTTTGAGATCTATCAGTTTTTCTAATAACAATGCAGTTTCATCGTTCATCTGAATATCTTCATCAGTAAAACTAATAATGTTTAATTGTTCGTTCGACATAACAATTAATGACACTCAAAAATATGGTTTTGAATATCAAAGGTACCTTTTTAAGTTACCTTTATTCAACCTTTATAATATTGTAAAATTGAAATGACCAAAAACTCGGAACAGACAACAGTCGGAACTATAAAATAAACACTACCTACGCTACTCAACAACTGAACTTTGTGTCTTTTGTGGTTATACGTATATTTTATTATCGGCGGACGGGCGGAGTAATATAGGCACCAAACGGAATTCCCGCAATATTAATAACATGGTAGATATTGAATTAAAGAATATTGCCCTAAAATTAAATACGTAATTTCTTACTTTAATGGATATTTTTGTATTATTAATGAAAATATTTTTAATACAATATAACGTGCAGTATTATTTTAAAGAAGGTATATGTTATTAATTTAAACTTATATATTGCATAATTTAATTACTTTTTTTACATTAATTTAAAGTTACACTATTCATTAATTTAATGAAGTTACGCATCCATTAATACAATGAAAATTTACATTATTTTTATTGGAGAAAGAATTATTTTTACTATTAATTATTCATTATTTTAAATAAAATAATTTAATAGAATTAAAACGATTACATTAATTTTATGATATTTGGTATCCATTGAATTAAAACTAATATCCTAATATTAAGTCTATATTATTAACTTTTATGAATTATTTCTTTAATATTAAATTGTTTGTGGGTATTTAATTTAAAGGAGTACCATAATTAAAACCAAGATATATTTTTCTCTGAGTGAACCCATTAGTAATATAATTTTTAAGTTTTTAAGTTTTATAGCATGTAGATCAATTAAAAATTCTTATATTTCAATCTTATGTGGGCCCTAGCCCGAGGGCCCACCCAACCTTAAATCCGGCAGTGCCTATACCTTATTTATAACCACTTCTGAATAATGTTATACATTAACTAGAAGGTTCTAAATCGCGGAGTGCCGAATATCTTAGTGACCGACGATTGCCGATAATCGATTTCGATAGCATAATATTGTTGGTTCTATAATATGTAAAGTACCGCGGGCAGGTGTTCGACAGTATTGTTTTCGAGTGTTCTTCCCGATCGTCCCTGTCACCGCGTGCCCAGGTTGATATTCGATGCGACGGTAACGTCGTGGTCGTCGGCTACGGAACTCGTTCTTGCTGTCCGTCACACGAGCGGATCAAAACCACCCTGATCCGTGCACATTATTATCAATTCTCCGTTATCAATACGGACGATAAGGTAATAATATTTTTTAATATAGATTCTGTATAGACATAGTTTATTGTTATAAAATATTGTAAATAATATATTCTGTATTATACAGTGGTGGTAGCACTAGTGATAAACAAGTTCCTTGATTAGTTGTAAGTGGATACAAATTAGACTAACATATTATATCTAATTTTAATTCTAATGACGAAAAATACAAGATTTATATATGTACTTTGAAATTTATTCGAATATTTATGTTTATTTCTTCAAGGAAATAATGGTATCTACTACTAAATATTTGTTTGTACGAGGAGTTCACGAAAAAAGTGTACAATGTAAATATACATTTTAACTACTACTTGAATTGAAAGTCAATGTCCCGAAAAATATGTATTGTTTATTTAGATAAATAATACTTTTTCTAATTATTTTTAAAGGAGAATTGATAATAATGTGCACGGATCAGGGTGGTTTTGATCCGCTCGTTCCGTCACCAGCAATCAGTGCCCACCGCGAATCGAACCGCGATTCTGCCGCGCCGTGTTCCTGCAAATCGTCCGATTGCACTGCTCTGGTTACGACGTATACGATATTACGGATGACCGCAAAGTGCCACGCCAACCAGAAGATCCGCGTTGACCGCGTACTGATGTTCGGGTTATTGATATCGTAAATATTATGATTTATATAATGTTGTTGTTATTAGCACATGCGTGTTCTTCCCAACATTTATATTTGCTTTTCGTCTGTAATGACGATTAATCGTTCTTAAAATTTACATTTCGATGATTTATGTAATCATTATAGTTCTTAATAGTTATTTTAATTAAAATAGTTTTAATACGCCAACAATTTTCACATCCCCACATTATCGAAGTATTATTTACAAATCTGAAAACATAAGTTAAAGTTTAACATAGTTAAACTTTAATCGTTCGCAATATTGTGTTATTAAAATGGTCGCCCTGATAAAAATCGTCGGCAGTCGTTTATCACCGGTCTGACTATCCTACGCGTTATATTATTTTTCAGAGACGATTCATATTGCATAATATGTCTTGTTTCAATATAGTATAATATTATTTTATCGTCCACACAGCGATCGTTGGAGTTTACTCAACGGATCGGCATCGCCTTATTAAGATGTTGTGTCGTTGGGCAGAGAAACGCAATACTGGAACCGATATAATTCAGTTTCAATTGAAAACATGTCATTTTTGTGCGTGCAACAATAAGGCGATGAAGAGAAAAGAACCGACTCACTGGCGAAAAATTAATACTGCTTGCAGTCAGAACCATAGGCGTAAATTGGGGGGGGGGGGCTTAGGGGGGCTTAGCCCCCCTTAAAAATAGTATAGCCTTGTTATAAATTTCTAATGTAATAAATTATAATCTTAGCGTTAGCCCCCCCCCCCTTCTAGCAAGCCAAATTTATGCCTATGGTCAGAACCTCTGGCACCAGTGGGACTCACGCGGACAGCCTTGTCAGCCGCATAAGGCCGCCATTCGCCACGGAACCGCTTCCGCCGTTGCTGGCCGACGGGCTGCTGTAGTAGGCCAGCGATGTTGATTTATCGTCATCGTCGCCGCCGCCACCGCTGCAATCGTCGTCGACGTCCATATACTGCTGCAGTGGACGCGGCCGCTATTGGGCGTGCAGTCATCCATAAACGGCGTGACGGCGGCAACGACAAATTATGCACACCGATGACCATGCGGTCTTTTAGGCCACATATGCAGGCTGCGGCCCTGCCACTCTGCTCCGACAAGTGTAAGGTTCGCTCTCCTCGGACATGGACCTCGTGATCAATATCCTGAGCAATAAGCGCCGGACGAACGCACTGTGATTGCAGGCCACAGCGCAGTAGCGCACCGGCCGCGCCGGTCGGACCCGCCATCGTTGTTGGTTGATGAGTATAGCATAAAAGTATATAGCACCGCCTGATGAATGAGCCACCGCCACCAGCAACACCAACACAATCACCGGCGCCACTGTCGAAATGGACGTTCGCGTATAAAAGTCACCAGTCCAGAGCGTTGGCTGAACACGTGTCGCCGGGCAGGCGTCTGGCACAGAAGCAATAGCGGTGCGGCCGCCCGAACCACCGGTGTCTTGCCGTAGCCGTCAGCCGCAGCCGTCAGCCGCAGCCACCGACGTCAGTGACGGTCAGCGTGACCCGCATGCCGAAGCTAGGCGTCCTGGCCTGAATCTCCTGGTTCACCTCGCACATTGTCATCATATCGCGCCGGTAGTTGTGGTACGTCGTCTTCAGCAGCTTGTTCTTGATGCCGTACAGCAGCCTGTTGTACGGCGCCGAACCGGTCACAAAAGCGAACGACAGCGTCTTGACGGCCGCTGGATCTACATCAACTCGTACAGGCACTCACCGCAGGAAGAACGGATTCCGGTGGTGCGTGATATGGTCACCTGTGTCGACAGCATTACTTCGAATATCGCCGACGCTATGCGGTGCTTGCGTGTGGTGCCGGGCGATCGTAAACACCTTATCGAACGACAATGTATTACGTGGTGATCTGCGTGTGGCTACTATAGTAACTTTATATATTTTTATTCAAAATATTATCTATACTTGAACGCGTTTTAAAATTATGTTATTTACAATAGTTATAATACACATAGTTTTAAACTTTTTGAATTCGTGTTTTAAACGAAAATCTCGCATCGAAACATATAATAATGGATCTAAAATATTAATAAAGTATTCTTTTTTAGAACGCGCAATCAGTGGCGGCGGGATGGATATAGGTTAATTTGAAGCAATCGCATCATGTCCGAAAAACCCTTTGCAGGCCATTGCTGCTTATTAAGGGTGGTGGTAAAAATATTTAAAACATACAATATATACTTTAAAGTCTTCACAATTTCGCAACGCCACTGCGGCTATATACCTACTGTTTTATATACAGCGAGTAAAAAGCCAAACAATACATTATTATAAAATGTCAAGTGAGTACCTACTCTGCACGTTCATTTTAGTTTCATTTCTTGCAATGACTCTCGACAACCCCGACAGGCTTTGATTGAACAGCTCACTAGCCCGTGTATTTTATTGTTGAACGGGTCGTGAGTATAATAACAATAATAATAATATAATGTACTCAACGTAGCTGCAGCAGTCTTTGCTGGAGAAATATGAAATTGAACAGACCGTAACCCCAGACGTATATTAAAATTATAATTTGTTCGTCTCAGGGTACCGCGTTCATGTATTTTATACAATACAATATTATTATATTATTATATTATAGCACGCGTACATAATATATAATTATTATTCTGATGCGATTAGCAATTAGCTTCTCTATTCTCGCACTGTATATACTATATGTTACAATAATTTAATAATACATATAATAATATGTAAGTACACACTATTACATACTCGTATGTCATACTATTTATAGTATGTGCATTCAATTATGATACATTTTGCATTTGTTTCCATTGTAAAATACTTGGGAAATTATTTGGAGAATGTAAATGCATTTCGCAGCGTGATTTATAGACACCTACATAATAGTTGACCGTAAACAATTCATCAATACTTTTTCATAATATATTTTAATTATTTTATTACTTTATTATGTTGTATACTATTATTGTTATACAATAAATAATAATAATTTATTCATCGTTTAAATGGGAGTATCATTCCGCGTGCTTGTCTTGTGGCCAAATATTCAAGCCGAGAGCGTATTTCAATATATGTCTATATACCCGTGTACTATATCGCATTCTATGGATATAGTCATATAGACTATACTTAATCGTCTTAAGTGTATTTTAATCTCGCGAACCGAACTTTATAGCTTTATCGTCCGTGTTCCAATTTTATCATTAACATTTATACAATATAACATACATACAAAATACTCCTTGTATAGGCGCCTTGTAATACGGATTCGATTTTGTATAATATCCGTCATATAATTTATTATATTATTGTAGGGAGTTATTGATCTCGACAAATGCTGAGCCCTATATATCGAACTTTATTGCATTTAATCTTTTTTTTATTATTATTTAATTTATCTCGATTAAGTTAAATATAAATCATTTTTAAAATTTTAAAATTTCCATAAGTTAAAAAAAAAAAAAAAACAAGTATTTTTTTTTAATTGTAACGCGCGAGTTGTGGGCTGTAAAATAAAATAGCAATAATCGTGGTGCAATATTACTCCTCTCTTTTAAACTTTAAATTCTTACCTATTCATAAAGAATCAGCTATATTTTAAACGATATTCGATGATGTTGAATCGTCGTGCATTTTTTTTTAGTAATTTACTTTCAGTTATAAAACAAGAAAATTGATTCTTATATTATTACATAGACAATAGACATAGAGCGTATATTTAGTTAAATTTATCACTCCGAATTGTATACAATATGAGGTAGGTATACTATATATTTACAGTTTATACTTTGACGAAGTAACATATTATATATTATTTCAATTTTCTCTGCAGTGCGGATTTCTCTGAGCGGTGAAAAAAATATCATCGATCGGTTTTTGAAAAATACACTTACTGCAGCTGCAATTGCATCCAGAGCCAAAAATGTTTTGATTGGTTAAAATTAAAATACTTGTTCAAACGCTTGACGACAGTTATCAAAATATATTATGCAAAATACAATAATACATTATATATTATTGTTATTTATTTTTGTAAGCCAATACTAATTAATTATTATATATTATCATTAATTGCTGCAGTAGTGCAATTAATGGTTAGCCACACTTTCGTTATAGATTAAAATATAATAAGAATTAATATTTTATTTCAAACAATATATAATCAACGATAATAATAAAAATATGAAAATTCATAATTTATTTAGTCACAAAAATCATTCAGAAATCTATAAATCATATGAAAAACAAATGGAGTGTTCGAAAGTTTTAAACTAACGGAATTAAACGTAATCTGCTAATCACAAATTTTCTATGTTACGCAATTTGTAAGACGGAGACAACAAATATGTGTATAGCGTCCTCTTAATAATGAACCCGGACAGGTAAAGGTATTCCAGTGAGCTTAAAAACCTCTAACAGTAAGATATACTGAGAAACAAAATAAAAAAACCTACTTAAATTGTATCTACATATTTTTATATTTCCGATAAAGAGTTTTATTTTTATGATTTAATGAATAGCCAATAGGTATGATAAGGTACCTATGTATAATATTAATAAACTTAAACGAACGATTGATAGTGACAAAAATACACATTTGACGAATTCTTAACTTAATATCTACCGCATCTACCGTAAGTATCAAATACCTAATAATAACCTAACCTACCTATAATATGTCTTAAATAAAAACATTTTTTTTTTTTTTTTTTTTTTTTATTAAGTCAGTAAAATTTGAATTTTATTCATTTTTAATTTTTCCCGATAACAGATATTTTTTATAGAACTGTGATAGTACGTTATTTAGAGGTTTTTCTGTAATATCATCATAATATTTTTTACTGCTCATTTAACGTTCGCTGTCGTAATGTTCCATACTTGGACATCTGCAATGCGAAAGAGATTAGTGGTTTTTCAGTTTAGATTCTCACCAATATCATGGTGTTTAATGACAACAACTACAATAATAATAATATTTTGATTATAATATACATTATATAATAACGTTAGAAGCAATGGCGTATAACACGAACGGTGGTGCTTTTGAAAACACGGATATTAATGGCGCAAACGAAAAATTGTTACATATTATTACTATAATTATTATTATCATTTCTCACACCAGTGACGCATGCGTGTCTCTACATTTATATAGGTATAATATACGCACATATTTATTTATGATCTTAAAAAGGGATTCGTGTTGTAGTGTTCATAATATAATATTATCATGTAAACTTGCGATCACGGAGAACGAAGCTCTCCCCAACAAGTTAGCCGAGTGAAAATATTATCATAATATAATACAGCGGCTGCAACTCGAGCAAACAGTAATCTAAAAAAATAATATAGATGATTATATAATATAATATTAATATAGATGACATTTTGTGTTATATTTATTTTATTATCAGACCAAGGTAATAAGTAGGTATACTATAAAAATGTCAACAAATGAGAATATCTTACGTAATAATTTGTCATAAAACAGAAATGTCCAATAGAAAAAACAGACAAATAAATATTAGCTAAAAAACTCGTATATTTATATATTTTAAAATAAGTTATTTCGTTTTCAAATTCTTATGATAACCAAATAATAGTTTAATACATTTAGATATTATTTTTGTGAATACATTATATATTTATATTAAATTTAATTATTTTGTTCAATCATTATAAATTGCTTTTACATTTCTATACTTCTATAAAACTTATAATATTAATTTATTTTGTATATTTTCATGTCATTGACATCCAACATCTATTTACTTAATTGATATATTCTCGAATATTATTTTAACATGTAATGGTTTTCAAATACTATGCCTACGTGGCTTCGTCATATTATAGTATTATAATATTAAAGTGTTGAGAAATTAAAACAAATGGCGTAAAAAGTTATCATATTATAATTAATGCTGCAGTTAACGAAGATTTTTAAACGTGGTTTTTCAAGTTATGCGACACGATTGGTGGATATAACATATAAAGCTTAAAAACTTCTTGTAATTATCGTCATTTTTTTGTGCCTAAATCTCCAATTTATCAACTATACTAATGTTCTCTCTCATCACTCCACTCATCAATCTTAACATTCGCATCTCCGCAACACTCATTTCATCTCCATTGTTTTATCTACATATAGCCCAACATTCCGATCTATACATCATCGCCGGCCTTACTACTGTCTTATAAAATTTACCTTTTAACCTGATTGGGATTCTTCTATCATATAAAACACCCGATGCTTTCTCTCCACTTAATCCATCCTTGCTTCATCCTATGCATAATATCTTTGTCAGAAAACCACCATTCTTTTGTAATGCACTAATGCGGATCCTAAGTACTTTAAGTTATCAACTACGTCCACTATATTATCTCGCCCACCATATTCACTACATGCCTATTTTGATTAACTCTTTGGAAACTATTTCCAAGATGAAAATTAAACTCGATATACACAGTTTTACTTCTACTAATTTAACCCTTTACTCTCAAGTGCTTCCCGCTTCCCTCCATTCTTCCAGTCTATAGTTCACCTCCTCCAGACTCTCTCCAAACAACACTACATCGTCCGCAAACAATAACGTGCACCATGGTACCTCACTGTATACTTTTTGTAATTTCGTCTATTAATAAAGAAAATAAAAAGAATCTATTAAAGAATTTATTCTAAAAACACAATATTAAGGTGCCTCGCTATGGCTATTATTAAAAGAGCAACATTTAGGCGGTTATTAACTAACATTAAAAAAAATCGACTTTTTGGACTCAGAATTTTTACGAATTAGTCTGGCGTTATGTGTTTTATGCATTTTAAAATATTGTTTATAGTTTTTTTATAATGACTACCTAGTATGTAGTTTTTGATTTTTTAACTTAGAATAAATATGGGTGCATATTTTGTGAGTAGCTCTTTATTTCATTCCTAGATGGCTATAGATCTAATGTTGCACTTGGTCTGGAATTCTGTATCTGCTATTACGTTTCATGAACAGTTTTCGAAAGTCATTGTTGGATTGTAGGTAAGTGACGGTAGGGGGTCGGCAGAGTAAATTTATATTTTGTAAAACGCTACAATAGTTTGGTGACGGCAATAGTTTTGAAAACGTCTGAGTAATACAGAATTTACATTACCTAAATTTAAATTCTATTTTTTTTTAACTTTTGTTTTTTAATATTTTTATGTCAACAGCTATTTAATCGCAATTATCGGAATGCATAACTGTATGGTTTTACTTTTTGACCTCTATAGCAGCATGCCAGCTTTGTGACTATTATACACTTACAGAGGTATATTTCGTTTCGACAAACCACCAACCATTTAGTCCATATTATTGTAGCTCGAAAAAACTTCAAAACGTAAACGCTCAGCCAAATCATCAAAATATCGGTAAAGAAGTTTATCGGAGGGTATATATAATATATTAATATATACACAATAGTATATATATATAAATTCAAATACTCATTTGTACTCGACATATTAAACATATGTAAGCTGGACCGCTTTGGATCCCATCAACTAGATGATTGGTTTGTATTATTATAATCATCAACACTATCATTATCATCATTATTATTATAAGTATTTCATTATATATTATGTGGTTATTCCAGGTGCGTTGCGGTCAACAATACTAATATATAGATATATGATTCAACGACTGACGACACAGACTTTCAACCGCGTGCGGATTATTGGTTGAAGTTTTAATGAAAAGGAATAAGTGGATAATTGGATTTTAAACGATTAGCCAATAGACATGTAATTGTAATATATATCGTAGCCTCGTAGGTCATATATTATTAAATCGGAAATGGAACTTAAAAATTGCTTGGTATATTTTTATCGGACTATTCGGACTAAATATCGGTATGGGTTTTTATTATAGATATATTATTAGGTATACAGGCACATAGTGATCCATAATATTATGACCCTATATCTTCTATGCTATTCCTTTTATTCTATATTAAAAAAATATATATAGTATATAATATGTATAATATTTATGTAGTTATAACTGTATCTGATATTTATAATATTAAAATATTATACATTTTTACTAAAAATTTTAATTTAATTTCATAATGGTTTAAATTTTTTTAAAGACATCACATATTTTTATTAATTACCAGTAAAAGAAAGTTTTACTAAAAGTTTGAGGGTATACTTATCTAATTTTAAATAAATTATTATTTTTTTAATTAGAATCATTTAAAGTTTATTCGAATGAAGCAAAATAACAATGACACAATATTTTTGGTTCAATATTCCGCTTGTCTAAGGTTTAATTGATAATCAATACAAAACATTTTCATTCAACATCAAATATGAATTATAAATTACAGAGGCACCTCTATATTTAGAAAAAAATTGTGTTTTTTTAAAGTGGTTTTAATATTTCAATCAATGTATAATGCATGTTTTACACATAATATTTGTGAAAAATAATTTTAACCAAAAAAATTGTATTTATAAATTTTTTAAGTATGTAGGTAAGTACTTGAAATAAAATAGATCACAATGCAAGGCTGTTGTAACACGTTATATACCTATACAGTTTATAGCGGCTTTTGTACACTGCTGCAATCTAATAGGGGCGATCAAACTTTTTCGAAGAACGTCGACCGAGAGTTTTATATTTTTCTTTACAACCGACTTAAACTTGATAGTGTATAATTGTCTTTTCATAATATAGTAATAGCTTAATTAAATTTAAATTCATAAAATATCACTATAGTTAAAAGTAGATGTATTAAAAAAAAGTTCATGTAGGTAGGTAACTATTTATACATTTATAATATACATTAGTGAATGATTTCAAAGTACAAGTAAGCACTTACATTGGGGATTCACCAAATATGTTCAGTCCGATTTTAATACTACTTTTAATAACTCCTTTAATAATGAATTTATTCCAATCCCAATGTTTGAAGTTTTTAATTATACATTATACGAGTTTTATCACTTTTATCACTATTTTGGTTTTAAGCATTTTGAGTACGGAATTTCGCATATATATTGTAGGAGTAGTAGTATTCATAATAATTATCGACTTTAGTATAGTGATCGAAAGTGTAGAAAAGCTACTTGCTATCTGCACCAACGTGTGATGCTATTATGTTATTATTTCTATTTAATAAGATTGTGTATGTAGTATGTTTTAATTTTTAATATTATGCTTAATTTACTCGCTCATATATAAATGTTATTCTACAGATTTTGCGCTATAACTTATAAAGTGTGCAAGCGAAATACTTAGCGGATTCAATCGGACAGCATCAATCACAAGGTCATTGATAATTTTTATCATTTAAGATAAAACTTAAATAACGTAATGTGTCTATTCAGGTAGGCGACTGTCAGTATACTATAATCCCCATAACATCGAAGATTGAAAATTTCCTACTGGCTTGACGATTATTGGCGAAATAAGATTGTGATTACTAGTTGATTAGGATAACGACGAATTTTCAGCAAACGAAACTTAAACGATCGATCTCCGATTATCGATTATCACGATCTTCTATACCAAAGACATCCAGCAATCAACCGCCGCGTTTAAATGGACGAGCGGTACAGTCCTGTATCCTGTGGTGACACTTCGACGACAACATCCGGCCAGTGCTTCCCCAGACGCATCATCCAGATCCTGCAGTCACCATACTTCCGGTTAGCAGTGCCAAAGTTCACCGGTGCTCCGACGACCCGCTTATTTTATAAATCAGTGTATTAGGTATATCGTATATGCATTTCCAGTGACCAGGATTTTTCCCGTTTCACTTGTGTTAGAAATACATCTTAGAAGTTAATTATGCAAGGAATACATGATTAACTTCTGAGATCATATTCAATCAGACATTATAGGTTTCAGATTAATATTTATAATTATATGTTTTTTATTATTATTATTAAATACAATAGAAAATAGTTGACATAAACATTGACAAGTTTGAAATCCATTTCAAAAAACTCTTAACAGGATTACCTCACTATTATTTTAACTAATATTTATTCGTTTTATATTCAAGTTTTATATCTTTTTATACAATAATTTCAAATCAAATTAATATGTACATGAACATCAGACCATATTATGTATGTTTATCTTAAAATATTTAATACTATAATATTGACAATATTGACAATATTGTAATATATTATGAAATATGTGTACAGTGACGGTACTAATGTCGAATGTATTTTACCAAAATATGGCCAATGATAGAACGGCAGGGAAATCATTTTTACTGCAAATTGCTCGAGGACTTGCGTGAGGATTACATGTAGTTAAGACTGTTAGGACTTAGGAGTGAACTTAACATTATTCTCTTAGGATGATTTTCTACAGAAAATAATCTTGCACCAATGGTATAAATCAAAAAAGCAAACCAAAAAGTGTATCGATTTGTTTAGCGATGCGATATAGGAATAAACAATAGTATCTTCGTAAATATACATCCGTTTCAAACATAGAACATTTAATATTATATTTTAATCTATCTATTGATTTATAATATTATATTATTTCGGTCTAGATGATTTTTTTCACTTCATACGTACTACATATATCACATGTCATTTTATTGAAAGATTATAATAATATACTAATTATATTAACAATATTAATAATACACATAATTAGTAGATAATCACGACAACTGCATTACAATGTAATATATTATGTAATGAACTAATGATTACATAAGAAATCCGATATAGTATAACGTCGTTTATGGTGGAAACGACGACAGAATGTATGTATATTACATCTACTTGAATAAACTTTATTTCCGCAGTACCTATTATAATCACACCGCTTTCCTTAGCAGACGGTCAGGATTTAAAAACCCTGCTGTGGCGATCAATGGTTGTGAACAACAGTCGTCCACTCTTGTTCGTCATCAAAACGACAGCCACTCAACGTACTATATCCTATAGGTATCAGCACAGAACAATAATAAGACATACATAAACGCATGCAAAGGAATTCACATCCTACACGTGCAATAATGCGCTTTATTATGCCATTCTTTTAGTGTATAGTATTTTGATTTGTAGGTATAGGTCGTAACAAAAGTCGGTTTTGAGCTGAGCTAGGTCATAGTTTTATGTTGGTAAACGTAGGTCCATGTATGTCGGAGATGTATATAATATAGGTAGGGATAATATTGTGTAACGGTTAGATTATGTTGTCGTTGGCTGGTTTACTGTATATAGGTACCTTATACCGCATTTTAGAAAATGTCAAAAAGAACGGCGCTGCACTATACGCCACGGCCATATTATATATTATTATTTCTCTGGCAGCGTTTTAGAAAAAATAAAAATAAAAGTTAATCGAATAAAACACGTCGACGGTTCGTAAATAAAACAACTATATATATGTATAGCTGTGTGTGTACCTACTGTGTATAGGTGCGTAATACACTATAATATACGCCACTGGTCCGATAAAAAAATCGACGCACGTTTACTCCGATGGAATTAATAATACATATACATACCTATACGATACAGTACTGCACACTAAGTCTGCCAATATATATATATATATATTATATACCTACCTACACACACGCGATATATCGGTACGAGCGAATAGTGAAAAATCTATATATATATAAAAAAAAAGACTTTATATATAACTAATAACATATATGATATTATGTATAGGCATTAGGCACTACCTCAACCTATATTATTATTCAAACCGGCAGTAAAAGATAATTCGATATATATTTTATATATATATATATACATGACGAGCGACGGTCGCTGCAGATGCGAGACAAAGGGATGCGTTTCCATCTGATGATGTGCGTAATAATGGATAGATTTATCTTTTTTTTGTCATTCTCTTAACGAACTCGCCGTCTATATCAGTTGATTGCGGTTTCGTTTTGTTTCAACCGCATCACTATAGTGATGCTATTCGCCGACAAAGACGAGACTTTTATATAGCTGATATTTATATTATATGTACCATAGACCTATGTTAATAGGTCTATGATATGTACACACATTATACAAACACTACATGGTGACATAGTGCAGGCAAACCATCATCTACCTCTCATGATATTATCTTTACCTAAACGTCCTAAACATATGAAAAAAAAATGTTAAAAATACACACAGACTTCGCATGGTATCTACAGAAATTCTACCCGCATATAAATATACTACAACTGAACGGGGAATAATATAAAGAACAGTAGCAAAGTTTCTGCAGGTATTCAATTTTGAATTTTGTAACTCGTTCAAAATCAACATCAATATTGATTCATTAAAATAGGTAGGTATGTTAAGTGTTTGTTCGTGTAACTCAGCCACAATATATAATATAACATAAGCAGCGCACAGGAGCAACAGAGTGTGCATATTTTACTACCACTAATCAATCCACGGTTGTCTATGAAAGAATTATTCAACACCAGTCCAATCAAGGATAATGATGATGCTCAGTAAAAGAACATACTTTAGTCCCCGTAAATATAGGTAGGTACCTAGGAAATATTTTGTCCACCGATTTAATATCTAAATAATATTATTTCGTGTATCTACTAACTATTTAGTTAATCGTACATCATATTATATTATATTATATTATATTATATTATATTGTTTTGTATAATATATAATACATTAAAATATTTACCTAGGTGTATATTATTATGTATGTATTGTTAAGACATATAATAACGCTTTGCGTGTTGGCGATGATGCACAACGTATCGAAATAATATTATATAACGACAGGAAACGGAAATATATAACAACAGCAATAATTATAATTATAATATTAATAACAGTAATTAGAATGATAATCGTAATAATTAAAGTTATCAATGATTGTTAAGATTGTTTAGTTGAAATTCGACACCGTAAAAAAAAAAAGACGCGTTTAATGTTTTGTCAGATTTGCAGGGTAAAAAACATCGAAAATCCTACTGAAGAATACCTACACAACAATAACAATCTGGGCTGCAACCGCGGCTATAACCGCATTATTGTTATTAATTTTATATCATTCTCCTTTTGGGGTTTTAAGCACTGTTTTAAGATTACACTGCACGTGTACTCGACTGTATAATATTATTATCTATTACAAACTATAATATTATAGTAAATCGCGGTCTTAACTCGATGCAGCTGATCACCCCGAATTACGCATTTACGCGTATATTATATTGGTACCTAACCGCAAAACCGGATACCTATGTAATGTAATTCCGAGAATTTCTCTGCGGAAAACGATACTAATATTATAATTATGTGCTATTAATTTATAAACACCTGCAGCCTTACGTGCAGGTTGTTAGTGCTATAATAGCGATGTCGTGTACCACTTACCTAAGTGTTTTTCTATAGGTATACTTATAAGAACCCAAACCACGTGAGAAATACTCATCCATCATTAGCTAACACCAGTGAATGGTGAGGAGGGGGGGGGGGGTCGAGGATTTTACTTCTTGGCTCTTTTAGGGTAATTTCTCAAAATAAACAAAATATTTTGGGAGGGGGTTGAAAGACCCAAGGATCTGGGATGTTTCAATAATTTAATACCCTCTGATTTGAACTCTATCTGCGCACATTATATTTATAATATTATTCGGTTTAAAAATTCCAAACAGTCTAAAACTTTGGACGTTTAATTCTTTGCATTATGTCTGATATGAATTATTCATCTAACATTTTTATGAAAAAATAATTTTATTTTGTTCAAACCCGTGATTAGTGAAAAATAGTTTTCTATCGTGAGACTGATCAGCTATGCTCGCGTCGTATATACATCGATAGTCGATACCTACGTCATTTGCTTTTCTTTTTCTTTTTTTAAGGCCAATAACTTTTTTCTGCAGCCCAGTGAATACTTTAAAACTTTGTCCCTGGACTGCCGACACTGCACCTCACGTCACCGCCTATAGGTTTTAGCTAGGTAGGTACTTGTTATTTAGCACAGGACTTTTGAGTTTAAAATACCTAATAAATATTTCACGAGATATGCACTATAATTTTTGATGAATCATTTATTTAATTGAGAAATAGATACCTATTTTGGATAACTATATTGTGAAGATAATATCGACTAAAGGATTCAAAGTTTGATGACTTTAAAAACATTCAATTATGACCTAAAAATTGTGAAAATAATAATACCTACCAATATATCGATAATACTTTTTCTAATTGAGTCAAATGTTTACATTTAATAAAATTAACGGGTAGGGGCAGTAGGGTATAATTTTATCTTAATAAAAGTCTATTCATATCATTTTTGTTTTGTTGAAAAAATACAAATATTTTAAGAAATTATTAGTTTTGAATTGTAATCAAAATTATTTGTGGAATTCATTTAAATCGTTAGCGAAAAAGAGTCGGTATTTTTCTATCAATTAGTCGAAATTCATTGAAAAATCACCTGCAATTACAAAATATGATCTTAAAAATGACTAAGAATATAAACTATAAACTAGATACTAAAATTATTACGCAGTTAATCAGTAGTTGTGCCTAAAAGTATCACTGTTTTTTTTTTTTTTACAATGCAATTGCATAACATTATATAAGTTATAGCCGTTAGAGGTTTTTTTGTCTTTATTCGAAAACATACAATCTATACCCGTTGGCATAATAAGTAAATGACGTGTTCTGAGTACAATTTTAAATTACAGTAATGTATTAACATGTATAGAGAAATCATCCATTAATGACACTATCATAGCTTGCTTTTATTATTTATTTATCTCTTTTTTTTCGATTTATTATAGTAAGTTTAGTTTGTGAGGGGTAGCAGATCCCGACACCATTTGCGTTTTAGGCATCTGGGGTGGTTTCCTGGAATGGAGGGTGTAGCAAGATTTTTTTATTAGTGAGTTTTGGTTTGGTAATACTATAATAGTTGATTTTGGAAACGTCGGTAATGTATTTTCACTTCTTCGTGAACCGTTTTGCGTTTTAAGTCAGAATGTATAGAATCATTCGAGACGTAGTTGGGAGCATTTAGAAGTTTACGATGTGCTATATTTTGGAATGTTTGTATTTTCAATTTTGTTGATGTTTGATTTTTTTTGCATTTCCCCAGAGTTGTATGCCAATTGTCCAGACAGGTTTTATAAACATTTATAAATTAACAATTTAGTGATGCTAACGTGGGTGTGTTTGTTATTTACAATATAAGTTTTTAGTGAGCGTAGTTGATGGGTTAGGTTAAGTCGTTTAGATTTAATATGTTGGGCCCAGGTAAGTCTACGATCAAGAGTTAATCCAAGATATTTTACGGTTTGTGAACTAGGAATTTGAGTGCCGTACAAGAATACAGGAGGACAAGATGCAAGTTTGAGGGTAAATGTGGTATGAATAGATTTAGATTGATTTATTTTTAGTCTCCATATGGTGTACCAGTCTTCATGAGGGTAAAGTTTTTGTAGATGTTGAGCAGCAATTATAGGATCAGTATTTGTAGACATTATAGCCAAGTTAAAGGTAGGTACTAGGTATGTTCTCAAGGTCCATATTCCTCCATAAATAAGATAAATTCTCCATCATTCCATCCAGTGTTCGTTTTTCAACAAAAAAATTTTCTTTCCATATTGCTCAACATATTTTTCCTGCTAAAATCATGTCTATTTTCCTCCAAGTTTTAGAATTATTTATTTAATTTGTAATGTATATACAATCATGATTCATGACATAAATTCATTATTTTTTTCAAATTAAAACAAGGATTATATAGCATAATATTATTGTTTTAAGTTTGATAAGAGGTGTGTGTATATTAATTCAAACTGGTGGTTATGTGAGACATTGTCTCCACTTAATACTATCCTTCTTGAGTTTAAATAGACACACCCATTACAGTCAGTGACCTACTCAATGATAATATTATTAATACTTATGCTTGAAACTTATTATGTAACATAAGGACTACTCCAGATTTTTAAATATTCAGTTTATCAAATGTTACGGCGTGAACACCGCAATACATGCTTATATATAGTATTTCTGTGATATTATGTGGAATTGTTATCTGTAAAATTATTATTGTATGCTTGTGCCGTAATATGTCCCCACGGATTAGTTAGTTGTCGTCGGACCAGCCAATTGGTACGACACTCAAAGAATATACAGTCCACTTATTATTTATTGAAAGTGTCGAATATTTTATTTTGTTCAATAAAATTAGTTTATATAGAAATAAACATTTTGGTCCAATCGAACCGGATTGATTAGCAATACATTTTGCGTTAGTACGTCCCGCGAATTCGTTGTCGTTCAGTGGACATATTGGCTAGTTCAAATTTTAAAGTGTATGTTTTTCTTTAGTTCGTTTTGAATACCTATAAATAAATATAACGTCCCCGCGGACACAGTAACCGTGCAGTGGCAATATCATAGTCAAATCGAACAATCAAAAAAGGAGGAAAAATTGTCAAAGTGGTGCGGGTTTTCAATGCTGTAGTGTGCAGTGGCGGAACATTCATCAGTCGATATACAACCAGGTGAGTGAGCTAAAAATATTAGAAAATAAGGGCATAAGTTTCCATTCATTTTCCTTTAGGCATATTCTATAAAAATTAAAAACGCATATATACAAATAAAGTTTTCATAAGGTTGGAATTATAAATTAAGGGAAAAACCAAAAACGTAATAATGCAGAGTAGTCAGTCAAATGAATTGGCCGTCTACGTATTGAGGCGAGGTCAATTAAAGGCGCAGCTGACAAAATTCCAAACATATATCCATAATGTGGATGTGGATAACAATACCATGCAGATAAAGATACGTCTAGAGAAAATAAAAGAACTTTGGACTGAGTTTGATGTAGTTCAAAATAATATCGAGGCAATAGATATCAGTAATGAGCAATTGGACTACAGAGATACGTTTGTAAATTTATATTTTGATGTAGTTGCAAAGGCAGAGACTATGGTACAAGGTTCAAATGTAGTTAATGGCATAAACAGGTTGAGTATACCGGGCAATCTTGCGATAGGAGGTGACCCGGTGATAAGAATGAAGCCGTTAGAATTACCGTCGTTTTCGGGAAAATTTGAAGAGTGGTCCACATTTAAAGATTTATTTTTGACCATGGTACATTTAAATCCAACTATAGCAGGTGTACAAAAATTTGTATATTTAAGAATGTATTTGCATGGGGACGCATTGGCTCTGATACAAAATTTAGCAACCACAGGTGACAATTACTCGATTGCATGGAACACTGTCGTAGAACGATACGATAATAAGCGTATTCTCATACAATCTTATACAAGAAATATATATGAATTAGAACCTATGCAAAAGGAGTCAAGTGTTTGTTTAAGAAAGTTTACCGCTGATTTAAATATGAATATGCAAGCTTTAAAGGCGTTAGGTCATGATCCAGATGTCTGGGGTGCGCTATTATTACATGTGATTTTAGTCAAGTTAGATTATAATACAATACGCAATTGGGAATCTGTGGCTACCAAAGATACGTTACCCTCTATAACGGAGTTGACAACATTTTTAAATGAACGGTGTAAAATATTAGAGGCGATTGATACCTCAAAAAATTTATCGAATAAATTAAGTACGTCGCATTATACGCAGTCTAAGCAAAATTATTATCGTAATCCAACTGATAAAAACGTCCAATTTAAAAATAATAAAAAAGTAAATGCATTTGTTGCTACCAATCGTTTAGCATGTTACTTATGTAAACAATCACATCCTATTTACAAGTGTCAAAAATTTATCGCGCTCAATGCAAATGAAAGATTACTAAAGGTCGATGAACTAAACCTATGTCGCAATTGCCTGGGTACGGGTCACACGGATGTACAGGTGTGCAGATCGAAAAGGGTATGCTCCAAATGTGATAAAGCGCATAATACGTTGCTGCATAGTGATGTACCACAAGTTGTACAAAATCCGTCTACGTCAAACGTGTCTAATGCGGAAGTGGTGGTGAGTCACGCCGCCCGTGGTCAAACGCGCGCACAAGTACTATTAGCGACTGCGGAAGTACATATATTAAATGCATGCGGCGAACTAGTTGTATGCAGGGCATTATTAGATAACGGCTCACAGATAAATATATTGACTGAAGCAATGGTACAGCGATTAGGTCTTGTGAGAACAAAAATAAATAAATCAATAATAGGTATAAATGAGATAGTGAGTCGTGCGGCGTATCAGGTAACCGCGTCTATTAAGTCACGCATAAATAATTATTCTGCCACCTTGGACATGCTGGTATTGCCAAAAATTACCGGAAAACTGCCGACCAACAATATTGATACTAACAAATGGTCTATACCCACGGATATTAAGTTGGCAGATTCTAGGTGTTTTAAGCCGGAAAAAATAGATTTATTGATTGGTGCCGACACCTATTGGGAAATAATGTGCTCGGGAAATTTCAAACTGCACACAATGGGTCCGTACTTGCAGCAAACAATGTTCGGCTGGATTATTGTAGGACCAGTGAATGAAATTTCATCAAAAAATAATTCAATGGCTTGCTTTGTAATAAGTGAAGATAATTATTCAAATTTGGAAAAGGATATTGAAGAATTTTGGAAAATCGAGGAATTTTCTAATGCAAATATGCACGAAACGTCGGAAGATGTAATTTGTAGGAAACATTTTGAAGATAATGTATCAGTAGATTCCACGGGAAAATTTGTAGTAAAATTGCCATTCCGAGATAACGTAGACATGTTAGGCGACTCATATAACATCGCATTAAAAAGATTTTTATCGTTAGAGCGACGTCTCAAAAAGAATCCCGAGCGATATAGTCAGTATAAAGGTTTCATGGAAGAATATGAGCATTTGGGACATATGGAGAAAGTTAATGAGGACAATGACCTATCAGTGAAAACGTACTATATGCCACACTCTTACGTTCTTAATGATAGCAGCCGATCAACTAAATTACGAGTTGTATTTGACGGCTCATGCAAATCAGAATCTGGATTGTCGCTAAACGATGTATTGTTAAAAGGTCCTATATTACAGGACGACCTCACAGTAATTGTTACGAGATTTCGTACATATAAATATGCATTTTCAGCTGATATTAAAAAAATGTATAGGCAGGTATGGGTTGATAATGCAGATAGAGATTATCAGCGCATATTGTGGCGCGGTGATCCTAATGAGCCTATTAAGAAATATAGATTGTGTACGGTAACTTACGGAACGGTACCTGCAAGTTTCTTATCTGTTGCATGTCTTCATAAATCGGCGGATGTAAATAAAATACGTCCGGAGATAGCTCAGATAATAAAGCATGATTTTTGTGTTGACGATTGTTTAACGGGCGCCTCTACATTATCGGAGGCTTTAAATTTACGTAATGAATTAATTAAATGCTTAAGTAACAACGGATTTGAATTAAGTAAGTGGACAGCTAATCATGCCGATTTATTAAAATATATACCAATTCCTAATGAAAACTCACTATACTCATTAAATATGGAAACTGAAGCAATAAAAACATTAGGTTTGTATTGGGATTCAAACTCGGATAGTTTCATTTATAAAGTGTCGTTACCAATTCTTGAACATAAGATAACCAAACGAAGTATTTTATCTAATATTGCACGGCTATTTGACCCGCTCGGATTGCTCGGACCGGTTATCGTGATAGCTAAAATATTAATGCAACAATTATGGAAATTAAAAATAAATTGGGATGATGAATTATCAACAGAAATTCAAATGAAATGGAAAAAATATTTAAAGGATTTAAATCAATGCAATAATCTAAGTGTTCCGCGCTGGTTGCAGTGTGACGACGAAGAGAAAATATATATACACGGATTTGCCGATGCGTCGTGCAAAGCGTACGGGGCTTGTTTATATGTAGTAAGCACGCGCGCGGACGGTAGTCGCCACTCGCAATTAATATGCGCAAAATCAAGAATTGCGCCGATAAGTATAATAACAATACCGCGATTGGAGTTATGCGCTGCCTTACTATTATCAAAATTAATAAAAAAAATAGTTCCAGCGTTACGAATTAATGTTACGAATATTTATTGCTGGAGTGATTCCAAGGTGGTATTAGCGTGGATCGCATCGGATGCAATGCGTTGGAAACCGTTCGTTGCAAATCGTGTGAGTAAGGTTCATAATTTAACATCACAGTATTCGTGGTCGTATATTAATACGAAGGAGAACCCGGCTGACATTTTATCCAGGGGATGTGATGTTCAAGATATACAAAAATGTACATTGTGGTGGAACGGACCCGTATGGTTGACGGACGAGCACGCGAGATGTGAAGAATTCTATCAGGTACACGAAGATGAGGAGACACTATGTGAAGAGCGAAAGCAGTCGAATACTGTGGTAATGGTCACTGAAATAAAAGCAAATTATTTTATACAACTGTGTGAAAAATATTCAAAATTAAATCGGTTTCAGCGTGTGTTCGCATATATATTGAGGTATGTGCATAATATTTCAAGTAAATTAAAGACGAAAGAAAGATACTCGGGTCCACTCAGCAATGACGAGATCCAAAAATCGGTAAAAATATTTATTAGGCTCTTACAAAATCAATTTTTTGGGGAAGCGCTTCAAAATAAAAAATTGCAGTCATTAAATCCTTTCTTCGACAACGATAGTATATTGCGTGTGGGTGGCCGACTTGGAAACGCGACAGAGTTAACTTATGACCAACGGCATCCTATTATCATACCGTATTCGTGTCATTTTGATACACTAATTTTTAGAAATGAGCATGAAATGTCATTGCATGCTGGGCCCCAAGCAATGTTGGCAAATGTACGATTAACTTATTGGCCTATAAACGGTCGTCGAACCGCTCGAAAAGTCGCCCATAAATGTATAGCGTGTTTCAAAAACAAACCTAGTATTGTAGAGCCAATTATGGGTGTTTTACCAAAACCAAGAGTGAACCGACCAATGAGATGTTTTGAAACTACGGGTGTTGATTATGCTGGACCAATATTAATGAAGTCGCACGCGCGTAGAAACGCGCAGCTACAGAAGGCATATATATGCATTTTTTTATGTTTCGCAAGTAAGGCTGTGCACATAGAGCTAGTATGTGATCTCAGCACAGATGCCTTTATAGCTGCCTTGCACCGGTTTATATCAAGAAGAGGTAAATGCCATACCATATATTCCGATAATGGTACTAATTTCGTGGGTGCTAACAAAAAGTTAAGTGATTTGTCCACACTTCTTCTTTCAGAACAGCACAAAGTTCGCGTTCAAGACACTTTAACACTACACGAAATTACGTGGAAGTTCATACCGCCTCGGTCCCCCCATTTTGGTGGTTTATGGGAGGCTGCTGTCAAGGCCGTGAAAAAACACTTGAATCGAACCATTGCGAATTCACGGTTAACTTATGACGAACTATATACAGTATTAACACAAATAGAATGTTGCTTAAACTCCCGTCCTTTAATTCCTTTATCCGAGGATCCTACGGATTTGAATGTCCTTACTCCCGCCCATTTTTTAATAGGTAGCTCACTCCGCGCACTGCCTGAACCTGATGAGAGAGATATGTCTATTAATAGATTGTCTCGGTGGCAAAGAGTGCAGCAACTTGTCCAACACGTTTGGGCACGATGGAGCAAGGAATATTTGGGGCAACTACAAGGACGAAACAAGTGGTCCAAATGCAGAGGACCATCCATTCAACCTGGGACGATGGTGTTAATAAAGGAAAATAACTTACCTCCTTTAAAGTGGTTATTAGGCAGAGTCACAAATGTTCACCCAGGACCTGATGGTGTCGTAAGAGTAGCTACGGTGTATACGAATTTGGGACCCAAAAAGCGCGCTGTTCGGCTATTATGTCCATTACCCATAGACACATGAAGCACACCGGTTACGTGCTAATTAATTTTGTTTATATAATTTTTTTTTTTTTATACTATACATATTCACCTCATTACACTTGTACAAATGTAGCATACTATTTATAAAAATTATATAGGTCAGTTAATATCAACTATTAAGTATCCATATTGATGCATATACATATTTATTATTATTTAATGACCGACCATTGTTATCTTAATTGTAGCGATAGTCAATAATATTGTGTATTATTTTCGATGTTTGTTCACCTATTTAGTGAAATATTAGTTCTACCACCTAATTAGTTTATTACATTCATTATTATTATTTGTATTAGTTATTGTAAAATCGTATGAAACCTGCTTGTAATAATTTATATTTAATAAGTCATTTATATTGTTTAATTATTTTTTATTATATAATATGTGTTATATTTTGAAACCGTGTTTCAAGGTGGGCCCATGTTACGGCGTGAACACCGCAATACATGCTTATATATAGTATTTCTGTGATATTATGTGGAATTGTTATCTGTAAAATTATTATTGTATGCTTGTGCCGTAATATGTCCCCACGGATTAGTTAGTTGTCGTCGGACCAGCCAATTGGTACGACACTCAAAGAATATACAGTCCACTTATTATTTATTGAAAGTGTCGAATATTTTATTTTGTTCAATAAAATTAGTTTATATAGAAATAAACATCAAAATTAAATACCTACTTTCTAAATAGGTATTTTACATATCTTATTAACTCTTAATGTTGATATACAAATCATTTATTTAATTTTAAGTACTACTCAAATAGGTCAACAAACAAAGATTATAATTTCTTTAAATAATATTTGTATACATATTTAATTGTTTGACAACATCCTTTTTTCTTCTGTATAAAATATCATATTTAAATTGATAATTGATTAAGATAATTATTATAAAAACTGCCTAAATAAATTGAAGACAAGTGAAATTCTTAAAGTATTCAATATTTTTCATTTGCATTAGTATTAATTTACAGAACTTTGTTGATCAATTTTTAATACTATAATAGAATAATATTAGTCGCTAGAGAATAGATAATGCATAACTTTTATAATATAATCAAAACATTATTTTTCATAAAATAAATTAAGATCACAACATAAATAATAATAAAGATAACATGTCTAAACACATAAGATACAATAATCATACTATAATACAGTTGCACACAATTTCGTATAATATAATTGATTAGGATAAAATTAATTTATTATATAACTATAAATTTAGGAAAAATATTTAATAGTTAAAAACACATGACTAGACTAAGAATGACTAGAATAAATGTTAAAAGTCTAAAAATGTCGTTTTTTTTAACCAACCAAGTATTACATTCCAAACTGTGTATTATTAGCTTGGCTGTTATTGGGCATGAAACTGTTTTCAGCAGCTAAAAGCGCGGTAAGGGTGGAATGTGTGGTTGCCAATCCTGTGTTACTGTTTGGCGATGAATGTGGAATTTCATTGTGCTGTGGCAATCTTTCACCATATTCAAGCATATTTAACGCTTCAGCAAGTGTTGTTGATGTCCCTAATTATTACAAACATAAAATGACATATTTGAAATAGTTCAATTCAGTGTTAGTGTTTTCTACCAAATTATAATTTATTTCATCAATGTAGTTTTATCAATTTACTATTATGAAATTATATTTCATAGAAATATTACTATAAACTTCAACAAAATGGTATGAGGATATATTATAAAAGTATATTTTTTTTGAAGAATAGGGGTGTATAACTTGGATAGTAACATTTTCTTGAAAGATTTGAGATGTATTGGAATAGGAAGAATAAATGATGTTATGGATAAAACAAACACAACAAAAGCCAATTTAAAACAATTTTAGTAAGGATCTAAGATGATAGATACTAATTATTGAGGCATGGACTAATTTGTAAAATAATAGAAAGGAAAATTGGTGGAAAGAAAGACAAGGATGACTGAGAACTTTATTTAACAAATCATATCCAAAACAGAATCATCTAGTCACAAAGAATTGAAGAGACGAAAGTTAACAGAAAAGAGTGTAAAGTGTATAGAAGATTAAAAAGTAACTTTAGAGACTATAAATATTAAGATTGATAAAAAAATTATACCTAAATATTTCATTAATAAAATATAGTTTGATATAATATTTCAAGTCACTCAAATGGGCATTTAGTCTACAATTAATCTGATAATATTTGACCACATAAATTACACATAATTGAGTGCTGTGTAGCAAAAGAATTTGAATATAATATAGTATTCTATGTATTAATTTTTCATTATTATATAGATTTCCAAAAGCTCCATTAAAACAGTGTAAATGGCTTGATGCTTGTGTCAAGTATTCTTTTTGAGGAATTTGAGCACGATTATGATACCAAACGTCAGGGTTAGAACACGGATAATATCAGGGACCAGGGTATAGACACGTCTGTGTGTAATGCCAAAATCAGGTGACTGTGGCCTTGAACACGGTCTTTAGGAGGGAGTGGCATGCATTATAACTTAAATAAATCATATCATTATCATCACACAAAAAGAGACAGAACCGATATAGTGTTTATAAGCGTTTATAGTTCAAATTTTTACGAAATCTGTCGAATATGCAATAATTTGCAAGTCATTTTGAAGTTGAAAAATCATAACATTTTTTGCGTTTATAACTAAGGATTAAAAATACAACACTAAGTTTTCCATAAGTTTTCCTTCAAGTAGTTATAGAGAAAACTTGAAGCATCATAATAGGAAAAATATTAAGTGCTTTGAATTGTAAATTTTTTCGAAATAGCGTAACAATAACGATTTATCCTCAAACGATTTTAAATATTTGTTATTATTCAAAAAGTATAAGTCGTAGATACTTGAAAATTTTACCAGTTATTAAAATTGGCATTTTATTTACATGATTTAATTTTCAAAATATTTTGACTTTTTTGAGATATTGATAGACAACTAAAATTTTCAATTTTACTGAAAATTTTTTTTGGCCCTATCAAAATACTTGAAATTTTAATACAAAGTTTCTCATAAGTTATTCTTATAGTGATTAAAAAATTATAAGAATACATAGGCACATTTTTCTTTTATTAGCATTTGAAGTTCAAATATTGACAAAAATTCGTCAAAACCATGAATATTTTTTTTTTGTGTCTGTCATCACGTTTTGGGGCAGTAAAAGTGCTTCGATTTTTGACTTCATTACCTCGTTCGATCAGAAAGTGAATCTAGTTGGTACTTTTGAGGGTCAAAACTAGAAAATGTTTAATATTTTAAATTTTTCTAAATAATCGGGATAAACAAACTTAAAATTAAGGGAAAAACAGGAAATTTTACGTACAATCAGTTTTCGACAAAATCGATTTTGATTTTTATGTAACTTTAAAACGAATGTCCATTGATACATGAAATTTTCGCCGAATGTTTATATAAGTACCTATGTTCTATCCACCATGAAATTTAAATAAAAATTTGACTTAAGTTTAACTATTTATAGGTATATGCAATTTTCAATCATTATTAGTTTTTTTTTTAAATTAAAATCGATAAAAATTTATTTTTTAGGTAGAAAATCTTGAACATTTAATACAAGGCTCTTAACATATTATTACAATAGCAGTTGAAAAATAAAAGAAATTCATAGTTACAATTTTTTTTATAAGCATTCAAAGTTTGAATTTTGACAAAATACGTAAAAATCACAAAAATTCACAAATTATTTTAAGCAAGAAATTAATAAAAATTACCTTTTTTAAACTAAGATTTAAAAATTTAATATAAGATTCCTTACAAGTTTTTCAATTTTTATCACAAAAAAAATGTCCACCGAAAATGCAAATTAAATTTTTATAAGCATTTGAATTTCAAATATTGACAAAATTCGTCAAAACCATGAATATTTGCAAATTATTTTGTAGTTCAAAACTCATAATATTGTTTGTATTTTTATCTAAGGTTATAAAATTCAACACTAAGTTTTCCATAAGTTTTGCTTCAAATAGCTATAGAGAAAATTTGAAGCGTCAAAAATGTTTTGAGCGTTTGAGTTTTAAATTTTTATGAAATCGCGTAATGATAACGATTTATCCTCAAACCAGGTATATGTATATCTATGATAATATAAGGTATTATGAATTATGATAACTACATGATAACTATACTAATTGATTAACCATGCCTTATGCAAAATGTGTCTTAATTGAAAAATAAAATATTTGTTTCAAAATAGAATATATGTCAATATTTAAATATAATATATCCTAGACTGACAAATCATCTCCGTTCAGAATCGTTTTTCATATACAATGATACCTATCATTGCATTAAAATTTAATCCCATCCATTACAGTAACCTACTGTTCAGCAGAGTGACATCCTCGACTTACCCGCTTTTTTTTTTTATTTGGAATAAAAAAGATTGTACAATATTTAATAATAATAATACCTGAGATAATGATACTACTAGATTCTGAATGGGATTGACTGATTGAAGAATTTGTATTTTCGTTCAAAGTTATACTGCACACCTACAACATACCATTTTATGTCACATAACTACATAATATATTATACAAATATCATCAGTCAATATCCATAAATTAATATTTAATATTAAAGTATAATTTTAAATTCATACAGGTTGCTCTTCAATTTCACCATTTTCAGTAATAATAATTTGTTGAGGAGACTGCAATTCTGGAGGTTTATTGAGAATCATTGTGGATCTTACTTTGTTCAATATAAACTCTGGTAATTCAAAACCTTTAAGTTCATGAGGATTATTTCTGAAAATTATTAAAATACCTAGTTAAAATGTTATCACTTATTATAAAATAAAACTATAAGAATGTAAAAGTATGTAGTGTTTCCCAAGTAAAGTATGTTAATAGTTTATTCAGATATAGTTACAATGGCTGAAACTAAAGAGAATCTAATGAAGACTATAAAAGTACTATTAAATAAAATTCAAGTAATCGACCTTAAAATAAATAAATGATAGAGTAAGTATATGATATAATCTAGTTAACAACGCAGAATAAGGACATTGGAAATAGATGATTACACATTTGAAAAAGAGGAATATTTTATAATAACCTGATGTTACATGAAAAATGTATTAATTTAATTGTATAATAAAATTTAATGAAGTAATCAAGAGCCACTAAATTATATTAAAGGAAATATTACCTCACAATTGATTCTTTAAATGTTTAGAACTCCTGTTTAAATTAAAATTTTATCAACCAACAGTCTTGGTTACACCAATGTTTCTTAAAGCATGTAAAACATGGGTAACTTAAAACTCAACAAAAATAGATTGATAATATTTACTATAATAATAACTTAATAATATTAATATTAGATAATATTAACTTTTTATCATTTGTAGGGTACTCAAATTTTAACTATTTATCAGTTAAGATCCAAAGTGTCCCCTTTGACACTTATTCTGTTATATATTATTACATAGTAAATTTGTGTTCAGCAGTTGAAATTTTGGGTACCTTTAATTTTAGAGTTAATTGCTCTATTGTCAATCTGAAATACTAGAATATTATCCGAGTTTCATAAATAATTTATATGATATTTGAATTTATATGCAAGGAATGGGAATTATTTAACGATAATATTTTACATAGTCATAAATAACTAAAAATTAAAACACTTGAACAAAAATCATGAGATAACACATATTATGTTAATTTTACTTTTACATTTTATAATAAGTCAATTCACTTTATTATTAAAGCTTACTACACAAAATTGAGGCTTCTGAACACAAATTTACCATATTATACGTTTATATGAGACAAAAACAGCACATGTAGTTATGGTTTTTTTTAACAAACATTTTTTTGTTATAAATTAAACCATATATTTATTTTAATTATTATAGACATTTTTCTAGGAATAGCTAAGTATTTTTAAGAAGAAATCATTTGAAATTTAAATTAGGTAATTGTATAAGTACTATTTTATTTTATTTTATTTATTTTGATAGGGATATGCGAAAATGTGTTGGGTGTTTAATATAAACAAATATTAAATTAAATTAAAAAATATAAATAAATTAATATAAAATTATTACTTCTGATTCACAGTGCTCAATATTGACTGTACATCATCTAATAACAGTATTGAAGTTGCATTTACAGATGTAGGTGGTGGTAAGACAAACATTTTTTGCTTCACCAGCCACTCACGATCTTCCATATCAATGGTATATTGAAATAATTCTGGATGCTTATTGCCCATACGACTTCCTCTCTGTAAAATAAATAAAATTATTTAATTTACTTGAATTAAAGACAATATTCAATTAAACAGTAGAAATGTGTGAATTTTATTAAAAAACAAAATAATAATAACTAAAAGATATTGTACCTTGTTAGCAGCTCTTGTAGCCAACACAAATAATGTTTGAGAATGAATTTTCACTGGATCCCAAGTAGACTGAAATCTATGAAATTTCACCAAAGGTGTCTGAGATGATGTTTGTTCAATTGTAGGAGAAAGATTATTTTCAGTTTCTTGAACAGGTGGCTCTTTGCGTTTCAGTAGAGATCTATTCTGTAAATAAAAGTTAATGAGTATCAGTATGGTTAAATAAAATTTAGTTTTGACTATGCCAAATATAAATTATTTAGTTACTTTGGAATGTTGTTTTGCAAACCGCGATTCAATTAACATGTCTGTAGTTTGTGATGTATTAAATGGTGAATTACTGCCAGACAATGGTGGATTTGAATACATTAACTTTGCTTCATCTAACATTGTTCGACATACTTCTCTCACATGATCTTCAGTTATACAATTTGAACCCAAATTATTTTTAACATTGTCAATAGCCAAGCCAAAATATGACTGAAAAAGTTATTGTCAACATTGTTATGAAAATCAATATACCAGCGGTTAATACTTACTGTCAAATATTTTTTAATAACATCATCAATATCTTTATTAATTGAATTCTGTAAATTTTGTCGCAATAGATCTAAAGATTTTGCAGCGTTTACCAAATTCTTTGCACGCATCTTGGCCGCTTTTGTAGTAGCTTTATCATTACCATTAGCAACGTCAATAATATTAGCAAGTGTCACTTGTCGCATATTGAACGTACTTTTCTAGAAAAAAAGAATAATACAATTTTATAAATCATACGTTATGAGAATTCAGTTAGATCGTTCAGAAAAATCAATGGATACATATTACATACCCATGGGACAAAATTTTCACTGGTTATCACTTCCAAATCAAATACTGGAGCTTGCCGAACAAGCGGTACAGGCTTAGAGGACCTGTGAAAATTGTTCGGCTGTTGGTTCACCATTTGTTGTAATTGCTGGTCATCATTTAAGTGTTTTATTGGGAGTTTATGGACAACCATTTTATAACAACGACGGAGTGTGTAATGCGTTACAAAAAATCATTGATCCGAAAATTATTAGAAACATGGTTTAACCAAGCTGACCAGAAATCAGTATTCAGAACATTTTTCTTCAACAGCATTTATTATTTAATTAATGATATGATAATATCGTATTATTTTTATCAATTTCGTGTAGTTCCAGTTAAAATCGATAAATTGAAGAATATCGATAGTGAGTATCTTTAAATCGCTAACCAACGATAATATTTTAATACAGATTATAATCAATACCTTTATTGATATTTAAATGTCTATTAACAGGGTATAGACACTGTGTGTAATGGCCATTCTTAGATCATATTATCATAATATATTCATATACTATGGAGCCATGGCCTATCTCGCCTGTGTAAACAATTTGAAGCACATATTAGCGACGAGTCTCTCCTTGAAATTCGTTATCTGCGCATACGTGAATCTACTCGTCGCATATTTATTTTATAAATAAACGCGGTGTTTAATATTCAAATAAAATATAATAACATAATTTATTGTTTATTTTATTTATTTGTATATTTATTATCATTTAACTATCAATACTACATAACTACAGAGTATAGAACATTCAACATTACTAACTACTGATTATTAAATAATATTAATTTTGTTAGGGTTCTTCTCACATTTTTACCCGAAGTTGACATTGTTTTTATCTTCGCAAAATGGTGCAGCCTCAATGTCACGTAGTAATCAATTATGATTTTAATTAATTGATTTCGGTGATTATCGAACACACATTGGTTCAATATATGAGTCTTCATTGTTTCGCAGTTAAATATTGATGTGTCTTCGGCCTTCGCTAACTTCATTAATAGTTTTAGAGCATATAATTTGCTTGATATTTTTTTTTTTAAATAAATTGTTATTATTAAATCGAAATATATATTCGGTCGCTAAGCATATTTTGCGTACATTTGATGAAAAATTTATTAATTTTCCCCGATTTTAGATTCTGAACGAAGTGATGAATGATTGATTTTACAATGATGTGTTTTTTTTTTTTTTGTGTCTGTGTACAGCATAACTAGTCGAAATAATGCTTCGATTTCAAACTTTGGGGGTGATTTCCGATGTAAAAGTGAATATCCTTGGTGCATTATAGAGGTCAAAAGTAAACATTTTCCAACAGTTTTCAAAATAATCGAGAAAAACAAAAAAAAAAAAATGACAGAAAAACGGGAATTTTTACGCAAAACCAAATTTCGACCAAATCGATTTTTTTATATGGTTGTAATTCAAAAACTAATCACTGTAAATACTTGAAATTTTCACCAAATGTTTATGTTAGTGATAAATATATACAGTTTAATTTTCACAAATTTTTGACTCTTTTTTGAGTTATTTATAGACCACTGAAATTTTCAACTTTTTTGAGAATTTTTTTTGAAATGCCGGTAAAAAAATAATAGACGACCAAAAAAACTTGAAAATTTAATACAAGGTTCCTTATGAGTTGTTCTTATTGTAGCTAAAAAAAATTAAAAATCGTTAGTCACAATTTTTTTTTATAAGCGTTTATAGTTCAAATTTTTACGAAATCTGTCGAAAACGCGAAAATTTGCCTCCACCCCACCACCAATGTACAGCAGAGCGATACCCACTTCCCCACTTTTTTTTAAATTTTAGTAATACCTAATGAAGTATTTGTATTTTCACGTTCGACTAATAATGAATCACATACATTACAAAAATCTTTTTTTCGTCGAATTTTTCTAACGTAATGTATGTAACAAAATCAATAACGAATTCTTCTAACCCTGGCGTTAATGGTAATCATAATCGTGCTCAAATTCCTCAATAAGAATACTTGACACAAGCATCAAGTCATTTACACAAGTAAAATGAATTATAACTCTTGTATATTGTGTTAGAACTCCACCAAGAAAACTCCGGGAATTTCATTACATCAGTAAGTTGTGTATTCAATTTCGGTGCAAAAGTATTTGAATATAATATAGTATTCTATGTATTAATTTTTCATTATTATATAGATTTCCAAAAGCTCCATTAATACGGTGTAAATGGCTTGATGCTTGTGTCAAGTATTCTTTTTGAGGAATTTGAGCACGATTATGAATACCAAACGTCAGGGTTAGAACACGGATAATATCAGGGACCAGGGTATAGACACGTCTGTGTGTAATGCCAAAATCTGGTGACTGTGGCCTTGAACGCGGTCTCTAGGAGGGAGTGGCATGCATTATAACTTAAATAAATCATATCATTACTATCACACAAAAAGAGACAGAACCACAGATATATACAATAATCTGTGGACAGATCCAATAAAGAGTTTTGTAATGTCCATAGACCTTATACTCAGTATAAGGTCTATGGTAATGTCCTATGCCCATTGGCCATTGCGTTGTTTGGTTGTTTCCGTTTTTATAATTCCGTAACTAAGAGGGATACACGTTGCTAACATTCTATCAGATTACGGTTACGGTACAATTTCCAGTACTTCAGCTGATCGAGTGTCTATTCCATATTGTTCAGTCTGTGGTACCATGACTCATGAGTGCGTCTCACAGACGCGATATCTATTATCAGTATTATCAATTATCAGTTGTTAATTTGTTAATGTTATAGTCACATTGCAGTCCGTGGTTATAGTGCATGTGTGTACTGTGTTGTGTAAATTTGTGTTTTTTTTTCTGTGTCTAAGTGTCTTCAGTAGTTTTGTTGTTCAGGTTCAGCCGTTCAGCGGTCTTTGCGTTCGAGTTTGAAAATTCAAGTTAAAAAATTATTGATCAATCAATAGATAAAAATTTTGATTTTTCGTGCCCCATTACTTATTGATTCTAAATGGATAGTGCATGTGCAGTAACAACAGTGAGGAATGAAGATTATGTCGAATATTTTTTGTTTATTCGGTCAGATGAAAGCGAGGAGAATGCCGAAGAAATGGTAAAACATATTAACCACTTTAACACTAAAGCATTGGAGTTGGTAGATAGACTGTCCAAACAGTTTATATGGCACAAAGACAAGTTCAATTTGATACCACGGTTTTGCCCATCAGCAGAACTGAGACAGTCATTTTCCGATACTTCGGACGGTAATACCTTTTAGTTTATCACTACTTATTTAATATTTTTTCATTAGAACCCAATGAACCCATTTTTTTCACCACCTACCAGATAGGTCTTACCTCCATTCTGCCAACCCAATATTATACCACAAAACAGACAATCACTGTCCAGGCACGGCACTAAAAAAACTTTCCAGAGGGGGGGGGCAGAATGGGGCACATATTTTTTTTTACATGGACTAAGGTTTTTTCAATTAATACTGAGGTTATTGAAATGAAATATTAATATTTTCGTATCATATATCATATTATAGCTATTAGCATATATAGTACACAAGTTTTTATATTTTATGTTTTAAAAGTTTAAACAGATAATATGTACAAATTTATGAATAGTTAAAAGTATTTTAAGAATAATGTCAAATATCTTTTATATATCTTATGTAAGAAAATGTTTAATTACAGATCTTCAACAACTATATTCATAATGATATACAAAAATTATAATTTCTTTATGACTTTAATATTACATACCTTTGTGAATTATGTTTCTTTTACTTATTTACATTTCATAAATATAAATTAAAGTAATTGTGTTAAGTAATGAACAGATGAATTTGTTTGAATCATCTTCAATGCAATGATTTGGGGTATCTTTGTTTGTTTATTTTCATCCGGTAATTATTACTCAATAAAGGTAATGACTAATGATAAATAAATAAAAGGTTTTTTCTTATTTTAAAAATTTCAAAACATATTTTATTGAAATTGTAGTAAAATTTTTCCTTATTAAACAAATAATAAATTCAATTTATTCTTCAATTTTTTTAGTAGTGATAAATATATTAAATAAGCTTTAATATTGATATTTTACACAATACCTGTTTGTCCTAATATGTCTATACAGTAAATGATTGAAAATCTTATAATATTAAAAAGTACCTAAACAAAAATGTATAAAATTGCACCAATATCAGTAGGAATAATATTTTTTTTAAATAAAAACTTGTGATTACTTACCAAATATTTAACTATTAAAATTTCAAATTAAGTAGTGTGTGTATTGAAGTACCTACTTTGTATTTTTTGTTGAATTTTGGAGGTTAAAATAGTTCATAGATATTCATTAAAATATAGATACTTTAAAAAATACTTTTTAAAATCAAGTATTCAATCAAACAAAATGTATATTAGTAATCATGTAATAGTATGTCAGGCCTTGCATGTTGACACATTAATATGCTGTGTCGCACGCCCGTATAAAATATTAATATTATTATATCAGTTTTTATAACAGTAAAAACTTAAAACACAAATCTTCAAAAATACAAAAGTATTTTCATAAATTCTTTGATGTAGCTCTTTTGAAAATAATGTTTTATAACTTAATAATATTGTACTTATAGTTTTCAGTAGTGAGGGCACTGGTGAGTGGATCTGAACTATTTTTTGGTGGGGGGGGGGGGGTGGCTAAATCTGCACTTTGTACCCATTGGCGCCGTGCCTGTCACTGGCTATTTTGCTATTGAAAGATGCTTCTGAGCCATATTTACCATTACTATTTTCCAGAAGTATTACCACCACATTTGTATGGTGTAACCCATTATGGTGATAACATTGAAGACGAATGGTTTATTGTATATTTATTGAAAGAGATCACAAAGGAATATCCTGAATTAATTGCTCGGTATGTATATTTTAATTTGTTGTTTATTCAATATTTTACATTTCAATCTTTAGTGTTATAGATTCTGACGGGGAATTTCTACTTATAGAAGCTGCTGAGTGTTTGCCCAATTGGGCGAATCCTGATAACTGTGATCAGAGGGTAATTCTATTTTTGTTTTTGATAAAAAGACATATTAATTTATGAATTGTCTTAAAAGGTCTACATAAGTGATGGAGATGTTCATATTATTCCATTAGTTAGTTCAAATAGTAGAAAATCAATTACTGTTTCACAAGCATTAGAACAGATTTCCAAACATCCTACTGCCACTATAGCTACACAAGAAGTTAATTCTGCAATATCATCGCGTTTGCATAGGTAAAAATACTGATTTAATTAAATGCTCATTACTTAATATTATTTTTTTTTAACTTCTAGGTATCCTGATAAAATCAAGGAAAATCTCCATTGCTGTCATGCATATTTACCAGTAGGTGTTGCATACTTATTAAAACACCAGCCTAGTCTTATAGCACCAGCTGTAATAGCATTTTGTCATAGAGATATGTTGGATATTAAAGCATGCCAAACGATGAAGTAATTAGTTTTGTATTCAAACACCATGGCAATCATTAATTGTACTATTCATTTTTAGAAATTTTCCACCAAAAGAGAGAGTAATGCGTACAGTGACCATGACTAAATGTTTGTATGCTATGCTTATAAAACAAAAATTCATTCCTGAAAAGAGAACTGGTTGGGATTTAGTTGAAACAACAGACTTGCGATACAAAGCACAAATTACTGGAATAAAAATAGTAAGAATAATGATTTTTATTTTTAATTGAATAATATTAATCTATTATAAAATTTGAATTTGTTTAAATTTGGTATTACTCTATATTATACTGTAGTCATTAATACAATTTTGACTAAGATAGTTTTTTAAAAATAAATTATATTAATATATAAAATTATATATATATATATTAATTTTAAGATGAGGTACTAAATGAATATAATTAAAACATTAATTTTATTTATATAAATGCATATTCATTTTTTTTTATTAATGTCAAATTTTATAGCATTTCTATCATAACCATAGTTAGTTATCTATTAGTTTTAGTATTACTAATTATGTAAATGCATAAAATATAATTAATTTAACTCGAAGAGGACACTATATATATATATATATATATATATTTGTTGTCTCCGTCTTATAAGTGCGTAACATAACAAATTTGTGCTTAGCAGATCATGTTTAATTTTGTTAGTTTAAAAATTAGAGTAAATTGACCTATTGTGTAACTTAATGGTAAGAACATTATCTTTGTTTGTATGTGGGGTTTTTACGATAACTTAGTTTTTAAGTGAGTTTTGAGCATTTTTAATTTACACTTTTTATATATTCATAACTTGCTACTAAATTGAACTATGGTAAAAACCCTCACAGAAACACAGATAATGTTTTTAACATCAAGTTTTATAATAGGTAAATTCACTCTCATTTTTAAACTAACGGAGCTAAACGTGATCTGCTGAGCGTATATTTGCTATGTTATGCACTTGTAAGACGAAGACAACAAATGGATGTGTAGCGTTCTCTTAAATTATGAATTTTCTATTGTGGGGAATGGCTTCTTTAATCCAGTCATTCAAATTTGGAAAAATGTTTTGGTTCAATTTTGTAAAATTATGTCGTGGAAAAAGTAAAATGCCTTTATTCCTTATATTATTATAATAAATATTTATATATTTTATACTTGATAAATTGTGTTGTATTTATGTATAATTGTATGGTTTTTTTTTGTTGTTAAGGCTTGTGGATTTGAAATATTAGCCAGCCAAGCAAAATCAACTGTCAAAAATACTCCTATAGATTTGACCTATGACAAACGTTGGCATCATTACAAATCATCTTTAGCTGAAAAAGGATATTTTAAAGTAACTATAAATTTTAATAAATTTCATTATTTTAATGACCCAAATTAAACGCCACAAATGTAAAATTAAATAAATTAAATGATCCAAATAAGATACCAATATTTATGTTTTTAAGTTTAAATTTATTTTCATTAATCCTTTGAAATAAAATTATTCAATTTGACAATCGATTCTAAGATACTCGCTCATAAATATAAATTTTTTAATATATTATATCTTGATAGAAACTAAAGTTAACAAAAAGTGTATTTTGTTTGAATAGACTTAACTATAAAACTTGACTTGTTGGACAACAGTATTAAATAATAATTACTTTTTTTTGCTTTTGAGTGACTAACTATTGATTGTTTATTACTGGTCTAAGACTTGCTCCAATTTTCAATTTTTTATAAATATTTTACTTATAGATAATTTGAAGCCTTTAAAGTTGTACACTTAATATTTACTTAAATAACACTAATTGAAAATTTCTTCAAATTACAGTTAATTTTTGATAATACTATGAGGTTGAATCTCAAAATTAATTTTTGTTTTATACTGCTTCTAAACAAATAAATTAACCTCTCTTACAGTATTTATTTTTAATGTAGAGTTATTTCATAGGAACAATAGTAAAAAGTTAATACAAATAAAATCTAATTTCTATATTATCATTAATTTATTTTAAAATATTAACAAAAAATAAATATCATTACAAGTCAACAATCTTTATATAAAAAAAAAAATATGGCTCAATAATACTTGGTTGTATTTCCAGAAATATCTTGTTCCTTCAAATAAACTAGTTTAATAAATTAATGCTTATTCAGGTTAGCTCATTAATCATTATAATTGAATTATTATTATTATTTAAAGTCTAGTATATAATATAATATATTATATATGATTCAACTGTTAATAGTTTATATATTTGTTTACTGAAATAAGATTTTATAAAACTATTATTAAACAATTCAATATAAATGAAGTAATAATTATACCATAATAAATAACATTAATAGTTATAAATAACTGACAATAACTATATATTTTATTGTGAAAATTTTTGTTTATCTTTTATCTTTTAAACCCCAAAAAAATAATATATTTCTGCCTGCATTTTGTGCAAGTATGTATAATGTAATAACATCTATTATGATTTTATCATCGAAACTGTCTATAGCTATGTTTTTATCTTTTTGGGTTTGGTCCATCAATCTTCGGTTTTGGAAACAATTTGAATGGCTTTCATATAAATAACGATAATTGTAAGATTAACAAATGTACAATTATTTACTACAGATTAACTAAATTAATTTTTGCTCATCATAATTATTTTTTTGTAATAATTGTTTTTTGCTTTCATATTGAGCTCCTATCCACCCACCCCTAATTATTAAAAAACATCAAGAGATTCTCTTGATTCTCTAAGATCATAATCGTTTTGCCACTGCCTCATATTGATATCCTGATTTCTTGATAAATTATTTATGAGCTTACGTATACATTATTAACATTTTTATACCAACAAATAATATTTTAAGCAATAAACATTATACTTGAAAGAAAAAACTTGAAGTATGTAAATTAAACATTCTATTGTGTTTTAATTCCAATTAGTTTTTTTGAATTATATTTAGTTTTGTCCTGTTTACCATGTAATGAAAGATTCTTCAATACATTTTGAATATTAAATTAAACAACTAATTAGTACATTTCAATTCATTTCCGTATTTATAATATTTAGAATACACTACATTACCCACACTTAAATTATATTTTATGAATAAATACAACTAAATATTGCTATTTGTCAGTTAGATTACAAATTAAAAAATTTGAAATTCATATTATTTTATGTCTCTATTATAGAATTTATATGAAGGTTCAAATGGATACAAACTGTTAGAAGATCAAGCTAAACAGTATTACCTATCAAATGTAGATGAATATTTATCATCTCCATCAATTAGTCAAAGAATTAAAAATATTTTAGATAGCGTGACTGAACAAGAATTAGCACAGCTGAAAAGCGATATCTCAGATTTAGAACCAGAAGATGATGAAAAGTGGTTAGATGTCTCACCATCTGATTTAGATCGTATTCTTAAACAAAAGTTTGGATTGAAAAATTCTGAACAATCTTCAGCATCAAATTTTGCTTCCTCTTTTACTGACAAGATTAGAAGCTTTTTAAACCAAGCATCTGATATTAATGGAGCAGATTTCTCTAAAAATCATCTTAGGTAAGTGTAGATTATGATTAAGTGGAATATTCATTATTGCCTATTTTCATTACCCAATATCCAGAGAAGTATTTAGGAATTTTGCGCCCAAGGTAAGAAAAAAAAAAACGCCCCTTCCAACCTAAATTTCTTTAGTAATATTTGTAAAAAACAACATGATAGTTTATTAGTATCTGAGTGTCATTACTTTTTTTCATCACCCAAATTTAATTACCATATTATATCAAAATTTAGCGCCCTTAAAATTTTAGTATCCGAGGCCCAAGCCCCCCACCTAAATATGTCATTGCTTCTACTATTTATACTGTATTTGCTAACCTTACTACTTAATTTTTAGCAATGAATAACACATATTTTTTGTATTTTAATTTAATGTTTAATATTCACTGTGAACTTACAACATATTGTCTAATTGATGACTTAATCAATATAACAGTGACGATTCTGATGATTTGGATGATGAAGATAAACCTGATGATGATAAACTTTCCAACTTATTAGTTTGTGGACCAGACGTAATGTGTCCGACAAATGATGACAAAGATGCGGTTGCTGTTAGATACAAGAAACATAAAAACAAAACAAATGAAAAAAGTGGTGTGAATTTTGAACCAGAAAAATATGAAGCTGCACTAAGAAGTATTTTAGGTATAGTTTAAATTATATAGTTTAACATTATAACTTAAAATAATCTTTTTTTAAATTTAAATGTTTTTAGATTTTAAAATTCCTGAAGACAATTGGGATGAGTCAAACAGTTCTGACATGGATTCATATGGCAGTGATTGTGATGACATAATGTCAGGTAATGAAATAGTTAATGATATTGTTGATCTCAAATATGTTCTTTATAATCATTTTCTGTACCTATATTTAATTGAATTGTCTTATACTCTTATGAGTTAATTTAACTATTATTGTAATATTTAAATAAAAAAGACTTTTTCTTGTTATTTATTAATAATTTTAAATTTTAATAATTTTAATTTTACAGTCAGACACATTAAAATTTATGTATATTTTTGAAATCTTATTATTTGATTGTGTTTTTTTTATAATTTTAATTGCATAGGATAAGTTTTGTTTGATTGGAAATGACTTATAATGTGATTGAAATTAACAATATAAAATAGATTCTGCTGAATACAAACTTAGTATTTTGAATGTTCATAAAATGAATACAACATAGATTAAGCATCCTTTAAGTTAAATGACTTATTTATAATTGAACAACATTTTAACTCTGATATTTAGGAAGTCAAGCTGGTGCTAGTCTTACTAGTTATATGGCTCAAATGGACAAAGAACTTGCATCTACATCTTTAGGAAGTAGTTTTGTAAAAAAACCTACAAGTGACAAAAATAAATTAAAAGTATGCAATTGACATTGTGTCTATCAATTATTTTGCTTTACATTATTCTTAATTTCTTTCTTGCAGAAAACTGTTAGAATAGACCCTACAGTCCAATGTCAAGACAGCGAAGAAGATAATTTCTCTGATGTGGAAGATTTTGAACCTGTTGACATAGACGTAAATGCTTTTCAACATATTCTTAAATCATATCAAGAACAGCTTGGTTTACCAGGACCTGCTGGCAACCTTTTAGGACCAGCTGGTCTAAATTTGGGCCAAGAACCTTCCAAATAATTTTTTTAACTTTAAAGTATGAAATATAACATTCTTCTCTTATACAATTTTTTTTTATACATGCCTATATATATTTAATTTACTTTCTAGTTTTTACAAATTAAATAATTCCATGTATTTTATAATATTTTATTATTAAGTTATGAATTACAAAAAAACAAATCAGCATTTTTACATCAGGTAATCACTATTTTTTAAAAAACATCCATGATAATGTTTATTTACTCTAGTCTTGATTTGTTTCGTCATATTATATCATGAATAAAATCAATTAATTTTTAATAAAGTCTCAAATGTGTAAATAAATCACCTTTTGAATTCTTTTGCTTACAGCTGATACACACCTAACCACACCTAATCTAACCTAACCATAAGTATACATAAGACTATTATAGTTATTCTTTTTTACCAACATCTTGTCTAAACTTTGAAGTCTGAACACTGTTTGTGGATACTTTGCGAAAATCTACAATTCAACTTAAAATAATTCATTAGAATTAATTAACACAAGAGAAGCAATTAAAAAAAAATTTATTTTGTATTATAAAAAAATCAAATAATACCTAAAGTATTATAGTAAACATATGTATCTAAGTAGGCGAATCAAAAAAATCCACAAACATAAACCAGTAAAAAAAAATCAATTTGCGAGTCACACTGTTATTATTTAGCGTTTACATCCATTGAATAAAAAAAAAAACTATAAGCAAATTTAAGTCTTTAATAAAAACAGAATACATGAGTAATGAATAAGGTAATTTATTATAATTATAATTATTTGTATTTTGTCAAACACATACTATTATGATATTTGCCGTGTGACATATTATTATTACTAAATCGTAAATTATTTCTTAAAATTTTTTATTTTATACCATTAATGTTCCTATTCGGCTATTCTAAATTATCACAATTGCAGTATAGGTTGTACAAACGCCGAGAACGAACCGATTCATCGATTTCGTTTGTAGGCCTAAGGTATTCGTTAATAATACTCTATAATTTAATTTATGTCGTTAAAATAAAATTATCGATCAATTACAGAGCGCGGTCGTGTAAAACGTGTAAAAAACGATTCTTAAGTGATGGGTACGGGCATTAAATGTGATTTCGATTAAATCCAATAGATGGAATGGCCCATCAGAGACGAAAAAACGACCATGAAACTCGCACAGACAGGTAAATAAAATACAACTTAAAATAATTAATCAATATTAGTATACATATACACTTGGGCGAGCGCGTGCATGTACGCGAGCGGCGTGAAAACTTAAAAGACGCTTCACTGATAAGTGGAAACTACGCGGGCAAAGATCATTGAAAACAAAATATAACAATAATAATATATGTGCGCCGATAAGCTTGATGGACCGAACGATGTATGTTTGTGTGTTAATTGATTCGGATAAATAATAATATAACCGATAATGTTCCAAATCGCGTTGAGGGGCGGGTGGATGGGCGGGGATAAATTATTTTTTTATTGTGATTTAGACGATTAGTATAATATTATGTGGAGCAAACGAGGAGCATACCTATTAAATTTATATTATTGTAATCACCGTTTTAGTTGGTCGTCAGTTGTGCGTGCGGTAGGTTCAATATAATATTATAATAATATATTGGGCATCGGTTTCCAGGGGCCTGCGAACGGTTTTAAACATTTTAAACCGATTTTCGGGCGCTATCGCGCGACTTTTTTGCATTCTGTTTGTGGCCCTGGAGCAAACAACGAAGACGAAACGACAGCAATATATTTAAAAAAAATATACCTACCATGGACTTGATCGAAGTATCAACAGACCACAACGGCACTGCATTGGAAATGCAATACGACTTGGAAGATGAGCCAGAGAATAGGGAGTGCGTCGACGATTGTCTAGCCTACGGCATTAATGAAAAGCCACCATCGTATCTAACACCGCTGTTGGCCGTACAGGTAGAAATATGCTAAAATTATAAAAATTTATAATTTATTTAGATATATATGTTTCGTACAATCTCGTGACTCTGCTATTCCAGACGTTAAGTAAAAGTACCTAGTAACGATGCCAATATTTTAGACTCTAGTTTTTCAATGATGATCATATTGTTTTTTATTATCTGAGGTCAATTTTTTTTTTTTAGGGTAGAAACATTAATCTTAATATCACTAATCACTATAGCTAACATTCAAATTCACATCACTGTATTAATTTACTTTAATTATCGAAAAATGTACCTATTTTTAATTTAAATTTACATTTAAATATATTTTTAAAATAACTTTAATCGAATAAAATGTTAAAATTTATTAAACTATTATATAATTACACACATTTTGTCTAGTCAAGAATAATGTTTGTACAGTTTTTTTTAAAGAATCTAATATTTGACACTCCAATACTCTGTATATAAATATAAATACCTATACATACTTTATGCTTTATTAGTTATTCTCATAGTAAAATACAGTTACATATATACTGTGTGAAAATATGAATTAAACAAGGACACACAAAAAATATGTATTTTTCATTATTATTGTTGTAAACGTTTTGCAGAATGTAGTAACCACTTTAGGTTGTTTGATTTTCGTGTATAATATTTTGGCCCCGAAACTGTGCATTTTGCCAGAAGACCCAGCACGCGCACACTTGCTGGCCACAGGTGTTATGATGGCCGGCATCGGAACCGTGATGCAAACAATTTTGGGTGTCAGGTGAGCATATATATATATATTATTATTATTAATTATTTTCATCGATCATATAGATCTAGCCGATCTAGGCCTACTAATTTAGTTGTAATATTCAATGGTTTATCTTTTAGATATTTAGTGGAGTGATGAATGTATTGATTTTACTGTAATATGTGTTTTTTCATTAAAATTTTAAAATGGAAGTTCTTAGAATTGATTTATTTATACCTATAAGATTTTAAAATAAAAATATTAAATACAATATTCTTAGTAAGTTTTCTTAGCTTAAAAAAAAAAAAAAAAAAAAAAAAATGTTTACCGGAAAGTCAAATGAATATTGTACGAATGATTCAAATTCAAAATTTCCAAAGTTGGATGTTTACACCTATAAATTAATGATTTCCCTTCGAACGATTTTCTTATATTGCTGTAATTCTTATTTTGTTATAAAATTAACTATTGTTATTTGTTATTTTATTTAAGTATTGTTAACAAAAAAATAATGTTGGTCAAAAAACTTGAAAATTTAATACAAGGTTCCTTATAAGTTTGATTTAAGAATTTCGTAAATTTTAAAATTGTTTTATTAGAATGTATAAAATGTTCAATTTTTATACTTGAAGATTGAAAGTTTAAAAAAAAATTCTCATAAGTAGTTCACATTGTAATCAAAAACTCTAAATAGCATATAAACTGAGTTTTTTTAATAGATCTTTCAAGTTCAAATTTGGACGAAATCTGATATTTAAACTAAGAATAAAATTGTTTTAAAATATTTTTATAGGTATTGATGTATTGTATACACACAGTGATATTTTCAGTACAATTGTTTTGGAAAAAAAAATATTCAACCTATAAAGTGCCTATAGTGGCTAACATTAAATTAAATTACTTTAATATAGCAACGAGTCCATAAAATATATTTGGTAATACATAGCTAGGCTGACGGAACGCCTTCGCTTGGAATGGTTTTTCATTTAGGCAGTGTTCGGAACGTTCACTAAAACAAAAATATTCGTTCACGTTCACGTTCAGTCCTTAAGAAAGGAACTCGTTCACGTTCACGTTTATGTTTTTTTAAACGAACTCGTTCACGTTCACGTTCTTTGAAAAAATGAACGCTTTCGTAAGGTCATTCATCTAATTTTTTGTTTATAAATAGTTTACCAGCAGTTTGTATAAAAACCCATAAACATATAGGTCTCAACCAAAAAAAAAAAAAAAACAATTTAGACTTTAGAGCATATACATTTTCTAAAGTATCTAAATTATATATATATATATATTGTATTTATTAAATAGTAAATAATTTGAGCGTCTTCAAAATCGTTCAAATTAATTAAAAATATAAAAGTCGTTCACATTCACATTCTATTAAAAAAAAAAAACGAGCGACGTTCGCGTATCGTTCACTAACTATGAACGTGAACGTGTGACCATGTTCATGAGCGACGTTCTTTCCAAACACTGAATTTAGGTACAATGATTTTATATTGCATCAAATTCAAATTTATCATTAATACACACAGGTTTCTCTAGATACCTACTGTACAGCAGTGTAATACGCACTTGTCCTACTTTTTCCATAAAAATTAAGAGTTTTTGTACTGTATAACGCTATTCGAAATATCACCTTTAACAAAATAAGATTTTTGTAGTTTTTCAGTTCATTGAAATATTTTTAATGGCCATTTTTTTTTTTTGTAATTCAACTATAATTATTATTTTGACTGGATATAATTTAAAAGGTTTTACAATTATTTACACTAGTAAAAAAGCAATACGCCCTATATTTAGTTATTTAATCATGACCTTTAATACAATGAACTAGCTAACTAAAATTATAAAAAATATACGGTTATTGTACTTCTATCAGAAAATTCAGGACTCAGAACCAACTCCCTTCTCAATCGTTCTCAAGTATTCGCAATATTGTCTACAAACAATTTTTTTAATTAGTAAATAAGGTGTCTATGTTTAATAATGTTCTTCACCCAAAATACAAATTGTGTAACACCAGCACTTTAGCACCCTCTATAACAGTTACAATCTAAGTGATAAGATAAGTTAGATTAATTATAAAATGTCATGTGTCTAGCGAGTTGCGATAAATAAAAAAACCATTCCATATGGCATATATTATATGTATATAATATATATTTATTAATATTTTTTATAAGTATTATATTATGTTTCACGTACTTACTTAATTAATGGTTGTATAGCACATTATTCTTATGATGGCACTCTTTAATAATAAATATAATATTAAATAGGCTTCCGATCGTCCAGACCAGTGGATTTGTGTACCTTTCTTGCACGCTATCCATATTGGATCTTCCGAAATGGCAGTGTAGTAGCAACATCGACCTATTCACGATGGGTCCCGAGGCCCGTACGCAGGTGTGGAATCTTCGTGTTCAGAACATCCAAGGCACTATGATTAGCATCGGTATCATTCAAATGTTTTTGGGGTACTCTGGTAAGAATATAACTGAAAAATTCTATAAATCAATATTATAATAAATTATTATCTTATTAATGGGTGAGGAGAGGATGAAATGCTCGATATCGCCCCCTAACAAGGCGATTCTTTTAAAAATAAACACTGGTTTTCCCAAAAATATTGTTCTGTGATGACCTTAAAATATTTAAAAAATTTACACTAAAATAAATATTTAGCTTAATAAGAATCTTCCTGTATGCCTAATATATACACTATAGATAGGTACATGGCCTGTCACGATTTCTGGTTTCTATGAGTTATAATTAAAGGATTAAACGGGAAAATGAGATCGAACACTGGAATACTGTAAAGTATTAGGTATACATATTTTATGGTTTAACTGTTTAAGTACATTTATTACCCATGTATAAGTAAAGCCCTTCTAAAAACCAATATAGATTTATAATTAAGGAGAGATGCAAAACCCTTCAATTTTAAAATATTACCACAAGCAAAATAACAAATTGCCCACTATATACCTAATCACAGTCATTATACACAAATTTTATCTAAAAACAGTTCAGCAAGAATCAAAAAAATAGCAGTTCTAAGCTATTATTCTTACCCTCTTGGGTCTCAACTAAAACCATAAATCAAAAGCTTATCAACTAATGAAACCCTTGGTAGGTCATCTTGTAAGATCCTTGAAGTATAGATGATGTAAAGACTACTTGCTAAACTAACATCTATATTAGCTTATATATAAAAAGAAAACAGATTTAATGTCATATGTGGGTTGGTTTCTTTCAAAATCTGCTCATACTCTTATTTTACCTCAATCATATACAGATTGTAAAAAATAATTATAATTATAATTAAAAGAGGTTACCATGTTAAACCTGGTTGTATACCCACAAGTATGTCCTCCTCGATTATCTTTTAGTACTTACCTCTAACTACATAATAGATCCAACTTTTAAAATTTAATTTTAATTACCTAGTTTACTTTTAGATTTTTAGTTTAGAGAACATCCATATAAGTATATTATTATGTTTTACTTTATTAACACGAATGTCTATTAAAATGAAAAGATAACCCTGAACAAAATTGTCAGTTATTTTGAAAAACTAATGCGTATTCCCAATAAGTTGGTATATTTGTGTATTATAATTAATAATTTTTTAGTATTGAATAAGTCTCATTGAATAAACACGATTATTGCTTGTAAAAATAATATTGGGTAGATAAACCAAACATTTGACCAGCATCTTTTAACATTTTTATCAATTTGATAAATTTAATTATAGTTTTTCTCCAAACAATAATTATTCATCTATTAAAAATAAATATAATTTAGGTACAAGTTTTTTTTTTTTTTATTGCCCTTTGACCATTTCCGTCACATTTAATTACATAAATAATTGCTTGGTGTGATATTAGTCATCAGTTATTGTTTCTACTTATATACTGCAGTCAGGGCCGGATTTAGGGGGGGGGGGGCACGGGGCCCAGGCCCCGGGGCCCCCACAAGATTCTATTAATAAGAGGCCCCCACAAAATGATTACCTTTTTTTTTTTTCTAGTAATTTGCAAAACAATATACTATTTTTTTTTAAGTTTGAAAATTGGTGCTATTAGTGTGTGATAAAACGAATCACTAGATTGTGAGGTAATTTTTTCCATTTCTACTTAATTATAAATAGTAAATTATATTATTATATTCTAGTAGTCAATTAACAAAAGATTTAGTGACAAATGTTGTTGATATATCTAGCAACGAATCAGAATTTGATGATAATCTAGATGGCCAATCACAAAATGAAAGTGTAGATAATAACACAGAGTCGGTGCCAGAACTGGGGTTTGAAAATAATATTGGTCCATTAACGAAGAATGTAGTGACAAATGTGGTCGACACATCAAAAAATGACACAGAATTTGTTGAAAATCTAGAAGAACAATTTCCAAAAAATGAAAGTGTAGATAATAACACAGAGTCGGTGCCAGAACTGGGGTTTGAAAATGATATTGGTCTGTGGCCTAATAAATGTACGAAGGAAATTATATCCTTTTGGATAAAAAAAGGTTTTAATGACTTACAGAACTGTGATGAAGAATTATTTGAAAAATTGTCCGTAAATCAAGATCGATGTGAACGTCCAGATCATGGTACTAGAAAATGTTCAATTAATCTTTTTAAAAGGATTTCGAAAAATAAAGAAATTGTTAATCGTTTTTGGCTTTGCTTTTCTCCGAGCACCGGGAAAATTTATTGTTACGTTTGTAAACTTTTAGAAACTAATCAAGGAAATCTATCTAATAACGGGTATTGTGATTGGAAGCATGCATCTGAACGACTACGTCAACATGAAGCATCTAAAGAGCACTTACAAGCGGTTATAATACTATCACAACGAGGAAAAGAAATAGGTTGTATTGACAAAAGTTTAAAACAGCAGATGAACGAAGAAAGTGGTTATTGGAATAAAATTCTTATGCGCGTAGTTAGTACTATAAAATTTATTTGTGAGCGTGGATTGGCGTTAAGAGGTCAAAATGAAATTATTGGATCATCAAAAAACGGAAATTATCTTGGCATTCTAGAGTTGATAGCAGAATACGATCCATTTCTTTCAGCACACATAAAGAAACATGCAAATAAAGGAAGTGGCCATACAAATTATCTTTCGTCAACAATCTGTGAAGAACTGGTTAGTTTAATGGCCAAAAGCGTACTCAATGAAATAATTACTAGACTAAAAATATCAAAATATTATTCAGTCTCTGTTGACTCCACTCCAGATGAAGGGCACATAGATCAACTTACGGTAATATTTCGTTATATGGAAAACCTTATTCCTGTAGAAAGATTTCTGACGTTTTTACCTAACAGTGGACATACGGGTAAAGCTATAGCTGAAACACTTATTCACTTTCTAAAAGATTATGATATCGATATAAAAGTTATTTAAAGTTTTAAAGCATGTAGATCAACTAAAAAATCTTATATTTCAATCTTGTATGGGCCCTGGGGCCCCCACAACATTAAATCCGGCCCTGACTGCAGTGCATATTAAATTATATTATATGATTGTATTCATATTTCATATTTTATAGTTAATACCATCAAACGTCTTGACTTTTATACTTATTGAAATTATATGATAATGCCAAGCCAATCACCAATTACTAGTGTCATAACTCATGAATAAATTATTATTGTAAGTAGGTTTAAAAAAAAATTGTTTTTGGTCTACAAAAAATCTTCGATATCCTATTCCAAGTTGTAAGTGTGGCTGATGATGGTCTACTATATAATTTATACTGTATTTTCAAATTATTATAAATATAGGTAGGTAGGTATAGTAATCCAAAAACGGAAAGCAATATTATTTTATCGCCCAATAATATAATAAATATGTACTTATAATTATCATTATCCATAACACTATTGTCCTATAGATTTTTTTATTCGCTGGTTTAGAAAATCGTCTATTCACCTACGCCTTATAGGTATGCCATATATATTGTATATTAGTAGAACTGATCGTTATATCATCATTATCGATGACAGAAAGTACCTATACACGCATGTTACACGTTGTTATACAAACAACATTTTAATTAGACAAGCTTAAATACGGCGGCTACAACGATGAATCAATATATTATATTGTATTTCATATTGAACCTATTTCCGGTCATTCAGAGACCTCACTTAACATTCTAACCTTTGTCGCCAAACAAAATACTACTAATAATAATAGACATATGCAAGATTGGTGATGGGTGGGCGGTTAAAGGTTAAAGAAATTTCTTAATATTAGTAGCATGAGAAAAAAAAAACATTTAATCAAAATAACATTGCTATATTTTTTTTTTATCCAACACTAAATATTTAAAAACAACTATTTGTTACAATATTGAATATTCAACTTAAATGACTTGGCCGCGTTATTTTAAAATAACGCTTTACCTGTTTATTATTAAATTTATTAATTATTGTGTTTGTCTTTGTAATTTATAATAATGTGTGAATAGCAAAAAGCAACTGGTCTTACTCTCCATTACATATATTTTTTTAAATTAAAATAAAGCATATTTGTTCATTGGTGAATGGGATGTGTATAAATAATAGTAATAATACCATATTAATTAATACCTGCAATAACGTAATACAATTCACGTAATTATATGTCCACTGAATACAGATTTCGAGAGCGGATCTATTGCCTATGTCCTATATTGGTATCTTATTTTTACCGGTTAGAACCACAGCAGACCCATGTTATAGTACTTATTTTTTTATAGTGGCAAGTATTCTGACTTATGAGTGTATATATATTTATAATATATTGTGTACTTATATTGTTTGTAATATATTATAGATCACATCAATTACAATTAATAATATTAAGATGGGCGATCGTTATTTTTATTTTTGTCGTTATTATCTTGCAGGTATTGTCGGAAAATCGCTGAAATACATAACGCCGCTGACCGTAGTGCCAACCATGTGCCTCATAGGATTGTCAGTCATCGAAAAAGGAGTATTTCTCATGTCAGGAAATTGGACTACGGCTATCATGTAAATCATAAATTATATTTTATCATAGATATTTTCCTAAACTTAAAAGTTGATATCTACTTACTATGCTATAAGATACCGGTCATCGACATATTGTGTATAATATTTTGAGTTATATATTTTATAACTTAAAAACGTTGTTTTACACAAAATCAAAATGTTGTTTGTTTGTTCAAATTGTAAAGTCTTTTTAATGATGCAAAGATTACATGTGTGTATTACTTGAAATACCACGACAGCGTGACGTTAAACATCAATTAAAAAGCGTTTGGGTAGGATTTTGATAGTATAATATATTACAACCAATTATTTAATGATAAAATTCTCAGTAAAAATATTTTATTGCTTAAAATAAACTTATCAATCGTTTCCATTGAACATTTTTATTATTCCATAAGAATAGTTATAATAAGTTATAACTTTATTCCTGGCTTAAAAAATATTCGCGTTGATACTGTTTTGACAGCACTATTTTTATATTTAATACATTTGCCTAAAAATTGAAAACTAATGCTTCAAATTTTAATTGAAATAATTATAGCTGTATTAAGGTTATTAGAAAACATGGTACAAGTCGATATTTTTGGTATCATGCATTTGTTAAAAAATCACTTCTTAATCTCACTCTCCAGTGCCGTGGAAAATATTTCCGGATATCTATTTTCTAATTACAAAGGAAAAAATGTACCGGTACCCTAGAATTATTACCTCCAATACATAAAAGAAAAAAATCACTGTAGGATATTTACATTTGGGGGTCAGACCAGAGACAATTTAGATAACCTAAATCAAAAATTTTTAAATCTGATTCACAGCCATTAGATTTGTTTGTACCTAAGTAGAAAACCCTATTGCTATCACAGGAATTATATTACAATAATCGCATTACAATCCTTATCGGTACACGCTCATGATGTTTTGAATGTCGAGTTATTTATAAAACTGTTTAATTATGTATTTAAAAAAAATATCAGATAAAACGAACGCATAAACGAAATACAAATAGTAGAGATGGTAATTATTTCTTAAAATTTTAATATAATTTTAATATTAAAATCTGTGAATAGTTTTCAACTTCAACCTTATTGATCTTGTTTTTTTTTTAAATTTTAATTGTGCGTGATCGAAATTTAATTATTAATTTAAGTACTAATAAGTCAATATTAACATTCTTAAATGTAAACAAAAAATTTTTATCACAAAAATATACTTTCATATAATTATGTATTTATAGCTGTGTCCAATGTTAAATTACTTTGTAAAATAATGCTGTTTTATTAGTGGTGATAAAATATAATCAATAATATTATATATTACAACATATTAAACAAACAGTATTTTATTAATTATTGGTGTAACGTAACGAATAATAAGACACTTATTTTATTTTCAAGACTTTAACCGATGATCTCAAATAACTATAATTGTATTAATTCACATATTTTGATTATTGTGTTTATAGGACTCTATTTTTACTGACATTATTCTCTCAATATTTGCGAAAAGTCGCTATTTCCTTGCCAGTCTATTCGTCTAAAGGTGGAATGTTCAGAGTGCGGTTGAAGATTTTCGCACTGTTTTCGGTAAGACCTGGATGATCTCTTACAGTCAATGCATTTTGTTGTTTATTTATTAATAAAAATGTTTAACCAGATATTACTAAGCGTGGGCATTATGTGGATCGTGTGTAATTACATGACTTCAAAGAATAATCTATTACCAACGGATCCGGCGAACACAGACTCGAAGGCTGGAATATTGCGCAACGCACAGATATTCCGAATACCTTATCCTTGTAATAAATATTATTGAGAATTCGTTTCAACATTTAAGAGTTCCGTTTAGATCTACAAAACGTGTTTTGGTTTTATTATGTCAGCTAGGGGTATTAAAAAAAAAAACTTTTTCTCCTTAATGTGGCACATAAAGTGCATAACAGAAATGTATATTATCCATAGGCGCAATTTCAACTTTTGACTTGGGGGGAGGGGCTGAATATATTAAAAGACAAGCAGACATTTATAATATAGCGTTTTAAAATTGTAGGTCTTAGATTTTGTTTTTTTTTTTTTTTTGGGAGGGGGGTTGAGTTTAAACACTCAAGCCCTCCCCAGATAGCGCCTATCATATAATTTATATGCCACACTATCCACCTTCGTGATAAATCACCTGCAAATTTAGTTCAATAAACCATTACACTTTTATCCCGCCAATGGATAAGAAAAAGAAAATATTTTGAGCTCTATTCGTGCTCACAATTTGTTGACGCGAGTTATACTCGTATCATAGATACTAAGATCCTCTTACGTTATTATATCAATAATAATTAGTAATTACTATATCTGTTTTTAAAGTTCAATGGGGTTGGCCGACTGTTAACTTGACGTCGATATTGGCTATGTTACCCGCACTTTTCGTTAACATTGTAGAGTCAGTCGCCAATTATTACACGTGCGCAAGATTTTCCAGTGAGTATTATGTTATTATAATATTTATTATCGATATAAACGAAAATTTTTAGCTTATACTCCTCGCGTATCCAACTATATAAGATTAATAATAACTGTTATTTTTTTAATTAAACATATCACTCCCTATACATCATATTTATCTGCTATAAACTTCAAAGCAATTATGTGCGTAATAATAAACGGTAGTTGAATTGAATAAATTGCTGTTATCTGTTAATCATAATTATTTAAGCCACATTCAATCACTTAGCTTAATGCATTTTACAGAAAGTATAATGAAATATTGTACCATAGTTTATTGTTGTTTTTTCCAATTTAATAAATAATATGTTGCGATATACTTGTGTATGTGTTTTAGATGTATTCATACATCACTGTATACAATCAGTGGCATGATTAAGGAGAGTGAGACATGAGAGGGATAGAACCCCAAAACTTATTTTACGGCCAACATTTTATATTTGATGGAGTAGGTTACTGTATGAGACTTACAGATTTTGCTGAAAACATAAAACCCCCCTAAACCAAATTTATAATTATTCCACTGGCAACCACTGCATATAATTTCATATAAATTACCCCTTTCCCGCTCCTTCCGTAACAGAAGTCCTTGCACATGTTCAATATTATATTATATATATATATATACGCTTAATATTTAATATGCGTCGATGGCTTTTTTTTGCAGATTTGACTAAGCCTCCACCGAATGCAGTGAATAGGGGTATCGGCATCCAAGGTATAAGTACGATTTTTGCCGGTTTCCTTGGAACTGGTTCTGGCGTTAGCTCATCCAGTGAAAATGTGGGAAATATCGGCATCACTCGAGTAAGTATGTATACTAGTAATAAAATTGATATTTAATTACACAACATTATTGAAAACTCATGCATTGTTAGTTACCCATCAATTATATTATAATTTAAACTTAAAATATACTAAGGCCAATGGACATTTATGCAAATAGTGTTGGTCTTGACTCGTCTGGCAGATATTAATTCTCCCTTAAACTACAAATTCAGATACCTAACTATATACATTGGCTATACCGAGTCAGTCGACTGCAGACGTATTATTCAAAGAATACAAATCATGGGTTTTAAAATGATTTAACATAGTTATTTGGTAAAATATGAACAAGTGTAGTGTAATATTACCAGGTGTTAAAGTGGGGGGGGGGACGCAGGAGGACTCAGTCCCCTTACCTCTGACGGCGGTTAAAAAGCTTCCCCTTTAACAAATTAGGATTTTATACATTAGACATTATACATAAAATTATTTATGGAACGCTTAAAACTTTTTGGAAACATTAGTCCCCTCTGGAATTTTTTCCCACTTTAACCTCTGAATATTACTAAATAATTACTAAATATATTCTAAACAATTATTATAAATACTCATAAGTCATAATCTAAAAATGTATTGTTCAATTGTATTATTATTACTTATGGGCTGGTGTGGGGATGAAACGAAGGTCCTCGTGATAGTTTTCTATTAAACATATTATTGGCTCACATTATTGGTCATGCAGATTTAATTCGTCTTTATGTGACAGTTTCTACCAGAAAAAGATTTAGGTTCATAGTATACATCATACGCGCGTATGTATGTATGTTTTTATTATATATTATTATTATATGTGTCTAGATATAACATTTAAACGTATAATCTCAAATCACATGAAACTATACATCAATATCATCCGACAAGCATGTTATGCTTTTGATATTATAATATAGGTACAACCGTAACATTATCCATGTCAACGGTTATAGCAATATATTATTTTATTCCAGAATAACATAATACTTATTGGTTTTTTAGATTCTGAGCGGAGCGAGGATTATATATATTTGATAACATTTTCAAAATATTTTGATTAATTTTGTGCTGTATTCTGATATTTTAATTTTTCAACTTTTTTAGTTTTTTTTTTTTCTATTAATGTAAATAAAAATTTATTTGTTGGGTAGAAAAGCTTGAAAATTTAATACAAGGCTCTTAACACATTGTTACACTAGCAGTTTAAAAATATTATATATAATATATATGTTCACAATTTTTTTTTATAAGCATTCAAAGTTTGAATTTTGACAACTTACGTAAAAATCACGAAAATTCGCAAATTATTTTAAGCTAGAAATTCATAAAAAATTTTCTTTTTAAATCTAAGATTTGAAAATTTTTAATAATCTATAATATATCCTAGACAGATAAGCCATCTTCGCTCAAAATCGTTTTTCGTATACAATGATAAATATCATTGGATTCAAATTTAGTTTCATCCATTACAGTAACCTATTTGAACCTATACTGCAGTACAGCAGAGCGACATCCACGACTTACCCGCTTTTTATTTTTATTTGGAGTATATAGTTTGGGGATCTCGTTTCAATATAGCTACTTGCAAGATGAACAATATAATGATTATTTCAATACTGAATTTTTTTCACTTGTTCGATTTTAAGATATATGCTCGTTTAAATTATAGCATTTACAATAGTAATTAAATTTAGTATCGCAATTATGAAACAAATAAGTTTTTTTCTCTTAAAAACGTGGTTAAAAAAGTCCATAGATTTTATTTAACTCATTTACCATTGCCCAGTGTAGTCACCTTATAAACACATATGTTTTTCTCAAATATTTTTATAATAGTTGTATAAGCAATATTATCATATACTACAAACAACAGCATTTATTTAGTCGAAAAATGAATTGACCAAATTTTTAATATTATGTGATAATATATCTATTTATGCTTCACACTCGTCCTTTGTTCACGATAATAATTTTGTATATAGGTCAACGTTTATCAAATGCAATTTTGCAAAAATAATAGGTAGATAATAGGTAGTAAACTATAGCCTATAGGTATTTTGTTTCACCTACTCGAACGGCGATCAATTTTTGTAGCATTAAAAACATTATATTATTTGTCGATACACCATATACATGCACAAATATATCGTTCGTAGAATTTAAAATACCTACGTATGAATGTATAATATAGATGAAAAACAAAAGTAGTAACCATTCACAACAAATAATTAAGATCATTTTATTTATCTGAATTATTATTACTGTGCCATATTTACGTGTTGTTTTTAAGGGAGTTACAATAACCCCATATTTAGGGAAATATTGAAATGAGTGTTTAAAATCAATAAATAATGTTCTGTATGAGAATTCGCTCCAACTGTATTCTTTATAAGCTTGTTCCATACCTTTATTTTTTTTAAATTGAGACATAGGAGATAGGACACACAGGAGTCAGGATTATTATTATTTATTATTATTATTATTGCTTGGCATTTATAATTTTAACATAAAAGGTACGAGGTTTCCATTGGTTTCAACTCGTAAGTCATTATGAAAATATATATAGTATAATACCCGTTGGTTTATATCGCGATGTTTCAGGTGTGCAGTAGAAACGTGATTGGACTTTCAGCCTGCATTATGATCGTTGTGTCCACATTTACCAAACTAATCGCACTACTGGTGACTTTGCCGGATCCAGTACTCGGCGCAATGACATCCGTTCTACTCGTATTGATCGGAGCCGTAGGCAAGTATATTTAAATATATGTTATAAGTTATAAACTATGTTATATTACATTTACGTGCAAGTGGTCTAATGGTTACTGTATCATGCGATACCAAAAATGTAGGGCTGCACATTTTCAAACGAAGATTCGACAGTACTTTATGTACTTTTAACGATTAGTATTTTGAATTGATGTGGAATGTGGATGGAGTACTGCGCTTTAAATGGCATACTTTTTTGTGTATCTCTTGTACATGGATACGTTTACATGAACATGACAAAACCAAATCACTTATAGAGCATAGAGATGTATCGTGAATTAACGAAATTTGAACGAATATAATATCCTAATAATTTCCTTAGCATTGTATTTTCAATCAATAATCTTCATGTAGCAACTAGTAGGCGGCGATAATTTCCAAACGATAATTTCGATAATTATTGATGTTCGTTCTTTTCTTTTCTTTTTTCTTTACACTAGGTTTTATGCACCTGACCTGCAAGTATACATTTATTAACTCACACGTTAGAAATAATAAACTAAACCTTGATGTATCTTATTACGTGGACTATGTAATAAGTATATGAACATAAATTTCCTATTATAACAGCGTTGGCGGGCGCTCGCTAAATTATATTAATAAGTTATTCTATATTCTATAAGTTTTCTGCGTTTAAAAATTATAATATATTTTATTTAAATGTTTATTATAATAAACACATTTTTTACTAAAAATAGAACCCCAATAATGGACTAATGAGTCATAAGCATAACTGTTTAACAATATATACATTATACTTAAATAGTTACAATATGTAGGTACTTACTGTAAACTCAACAGTTAAAACTTCTTAAGAATAATTAGTTATATAATTTAAATATTTGTTATCGAATTTGTTTAAAATTTGAATTTCCCCAACAAAATAATCAACATGACTTAGAAAAATTGGAAATCGTTTTGGTTCAGAAAGAAATATATTTATAGTTCTGTAACTAAAACCATAATGTCTTATTGTTTTCGAACAATCAATGTTTATTTTATTATTGATAATTAATTGTCTTATTTATTTTTATTGTTTGTACAGCGCTGTCTAATCTACAGTTCATAAATCTCAACTCGTTAAGGAATATGTATATTCTCGGATTGTCAATATTTTTTGGATTGGTATAATAAATATTACTTATGAATTTATGATTATAATAAAATATGTTTAACTGTAATGGTCATCCGTTCAAATAGTTGGCCAGACCCATAAACTATTAACTATTATAATAATCTCAATTTTGAAAATGTTTTACTTGCAGGCAATTCCAAAGTATATATCAGCGGTGCATGTTAATACCATCATTAACACCAAATACGAAACCATCAACGATGTTCTCATTGCGTATCTATCCTCTGGAATATTTATCAGCGGATTTATTGGCTTTATTTTAGATAACACTATTCCAGGTACCTATTGTACATCTATACTATGGTGTATATTTTATATACATAGGAACTACCCACTGTCGGAATTGTAGCGGAAAGGGGGGGGGGGGTGCTAAAGTCTCTTCAACTACCTTGTTAACTTTTCATAGTCAACATTAAATTTACTTGAAGGAGTTATAATTTTTTCCTTATTTACTATTGCTAAATTATTTATATAAGTATTTGGTATTTTTAAAATGTGTATGTTCATATATTATCATAAAAATTAAATTCAAATGTAAATTAAATTAAATTAATGATTTATCGACTATCATATTATATTATGCTCACAGCTAACGAATTTGATTTATATTATTTTTTTTTGTGTGTCTGTGTATAGCATAACTAGTCAAATTATGCTTCGATTTCAAACTTTGGGGGTGGTTTCCGATGTAAAAGTGAATATCCTCGATGCATTATATAGGTCAAAAGTAAACATTTTCCAACTACAGTTTTCAAAAAAATCGAGAAAAACCAAAAAAAAAAATGACAGAAAAACAGGAATTTTTACGCAAAACCAGTATTCGACCAAATCGATTTTTTTATATGGTTGTAATTCAAAAACTAATCACTGTAAATACATGAAATTTTCATCAAATGTTTATGTTAGTGATATCTATATACAGTTTAATTTTGACTTTTTTTGAGTTATTTATAGAACACTGAAATTTACAATTTTCTTAAGAATTTTTTTTTGAAGTGCCGGTAAAAAAACGTTGGACGACCAAAAAAACTTGAAAATTTAATACAAGATTCCTTATGAGTTGTTCTTAATGTAGCTAAAAAAAATTAAAAATCGTAGGTCACAATTTTTTTTTATAAGCGTTTATAGTTAAAATTTTTACGAAATCAGTCGAATACGCGAAAATTTGCAAGTAATTTTGAAGTTGAAAAATCATAAAATTGTTTGTGTTTATAACTAAAGATTAAAAATAAAACACTAAGTTTTCCATCAAGTAGCTTTAGAGAAAACTCGAAGCATCATTATAGGAAAAATTTTAAGTGCGTTTGAATTTTAAATTTTTACGAAATATTGTTACGATAACGATTTATTCTGAAACGATTTTAAATATTTGTTAATATTCAAAAAGTATAAGTCGTACATACTTGAAAATTGTATCAATTATTTAGATTGACATTTTCTTTACATGATTTAATTTTCAAAATATTTTGACTTTTTTTGAGATATTTATAGACGACTGAAATTTTCAATTTGTCTGAAATTTTTTTTTTGAAGTGTCGATAAAAATTTTTTGGCCCCATCAAAATACTTGAAAATCTAATACAGAGTTTGTTATAAATTAGTCTTATAGAGATTTAAAAATTATAAGAATACATAGGCACAATTTTTTTTTATAAGCTTTTATAGTTCAAATTTTTAAGAAATCTGTCGAAAACGCGAAAATTTACATGTAATTTTGAAGTTGAAAAATCATAAAATTTTTTGTGTTTATAACTAAAGATTAAAAATACAACACTAAGTTTTCCATAAGTTTTCCTTCAAGTAGCTATAGAGAAAACTCGAAGCATCATTATAGGAAAAATTTTAAGTGCGTTTGAATTTTAAATTTTTACGAAATAGCGTAACGATAACGATTTATCCTCAAACGATTTTAAACATTTGTTATTATTCAAAAAGTATAAGTCGTACATACTTGAAAATTTTACCAGTTATTTAGATTGGCATTTTCCTCCAATGATTTAATTTTCAAAATAATTTGACTTTTTTTGAGATATTTATAGACAATTGAAATTTTCAATTTTTCTGAAAATTTTTTTTTGAAGTGTCGATAAAATATTTTTGGCCATATCAAAATACTTGAAAATTTAATACAAAGTTTCTCATAAGTTATTCTTATAGTGATTAAAAAATTATAAGAATACATAGGCACAACTTTTTTTTATTAGCATTTGAAGTTCAAATATTGACAAAAATTCGTCAAAACCATGAATATTTGCAAATTATTTTGTAGTTCAAAACTCATAATGTTGTTTGTATTTATATCTAAGGTTATAAAATTTAACACTATGTTTTCCATAAGTTTTGCTTCAAATAGCTATAGAGAAAATTTGAAGCATCATTATAGGAAAAATGTTTTGAGTGTTTGAGTTTTAAATTTTTATGAAATCGTGTAATGATAACGATTTATCCTCAAATCCGGTATATGTATATCTATGATAATATAAGGTATTATGAATTATGATAACTACATGCAATGTTTTTGGAAAAATTGATGAACCATGCCTTATGCAAAATGTGTCCTAATTGAAAAATAATATATTTGTTTCAAAATAGAATATATATGACAATAATATTTAAATATAATATATCCTAGACTGACAATTAATCATCTCCGTTCAGAATCGTTTTTCGTACCTGTACATGATACCTATCATTGCATTCAAATCTAACCTACCCTAGTCAGAGGTCCACCTCACCACCTAATATACAGCAGAGCGATACCCACTTTCCCGCTTTTTTTTATTATTTACTATACATATAGTTTATGTGCTTTACTAAAAATATTATGTTCATATCATATTCTATATAATGATACAATGATATTGTACAAACGAAAGTTATACAGGTTAGGAAGAGCTTACATATATTTTTCAAGAAATACTGAAGGACATTTGAGAAAGTTTACCGATATCTTTCACTCTTCAGATAGTACTGAAGTGAACCCACGAGAGAGTTTACAAGTGATTAAAATTGAAAGAGTTTATAATCACCCGAAAATTGATGGGGAACGTGATGACTACTTGAAGATCTATGTATAGGACCCTAAACATTTTTCAAACCCATATCACAAACACAAAGTTCATGAAACATTGCCAATCACTACGTTATAAATGATTAGTTATTAGTAATTACATAATATGGTAAACCCTTTTTTCCCTCTTTGAAACCGGGAACAGGTGGGAACTGCTTAGCACAATACTACATATGTTAAACCGTCCCTGCAACGTTGTACATATTATCGACCTGTAAAACTATACCCTTTAAAAACTTGGTAATGCAGTGTTTAAGATGTCTTGGATACACTGTTGATTGTCATATATAATGCGATTTGGTAATAGCAAGGGTTTTTAAACTATTTATAATTATTTAAAGAACTAGATACTTCTTTGATATGTTACACATTATTTTACACATGTCTAAAAATGTATCGTTGTTAAATTTAATTCTTTTATATATATATATGTACCATTTAGTTGATGACGATGACGCAATGAGCAGTAATGGGTACCACAATCCCGGCAATGAGCTCAATATTTCCAACAAAACCATAGACGAACAAGTATACAAGATTTCAGATTGTCTCTACGATAAAATAAATTATTTTTTAACATTTTTTTTGTAGTATAATAATATTAAGTTATATCTTTGTTTACGATAAAGCCATATATACATATATATGTTCGTATATATGTAGTATATACTATGTGTATTCGATTGATTGATCACAATATTTTTATTTTAACTATTTCATAATTACATTATTACCATATTTTGTTTGTGTATTCATTTTATTTTATTTTTTTTATCGTGTTTATATATTAATCATCTGTAATAGTATTGTTAAGTTCGATGACTGTGCGCGCTTGATTCATTTCATGCCATGACAAAACTAACTATTTCCTGTGTCTATTTAAATATAATATATATTTACATATGTTTTGTTGGTGATTGGATTTTTATATGTTATACATAGTGTAAAACTTTTTTATTTATTAATTTTATTGAGTCAATACACCGAGTATTTTTACAATGTCATACATTTACAAATTTTGATTATATGTTTACATAGTATTTATAATTTTTACTAATTTTTGGATAATTATATGTCCAGATCCGTGTCTGAATCTTAGGTGTCTTCTTTGGGTGAGAGTAGTATATTTATATTATCCTGTGATGGTAGCCGTGGTTTTAATCTTAGGTTGACGGATCTTCTGCCGATTTTATAGTGAAGTGATCCGTCAGCTAGGGTAAAACTAATAGTATTCCGTGAATACGTGGTGAAGTTTTGGGCCGTTAAAATAAATAAGCCTAACACAAAAATCTCGGTAAAACTTCAACTATCCCAAACATACTCAAGTTGAAAATTCTAAAACCTTTAATTTTTAAAATGGTAAATACCGTAATGCTTGTAAATCAATATTAAACTTAGTTCTATTTTAATTATACGTCTTATACGCATAATGGCCAATTAAAATGTTTGCAATATCGTAAAATATAATTATCGTATCAACATATAACGAATTTATGTACATATTTCAAGTTTTAACTATTTATAAGAATTAGGTCGGTATATTCACAAAAAAAAAAAATTCTTTATTTTATTATTTTTGTATATTTAGTGGTTAGTGGACACTTAATCTATTTTCCTTTATATTTATTTGATTTTGATTAGTAAAATACCTATTATTAATTGAATTTTAAGAAGTTTGAAGATTTAAGCTTGTATTTGTTCCTAAATTAATGTTTATGTTCATCGAATAATAATATTAATTCACGTACCTATGCTTAAAAACTAACTAAACCGTTTTTAATATAGTAATTATATAGCTAGGCTATTTATTTTTTTTTTTTGACAATTTTTTTAATCTGAAAATAATTAGAAAATGTGTGCCAATACTACATAGTAATAATATTGTGAACTTACCCCATGTACAAATGACTAATGTGATCCCTCGAACGCATATGTACCTATACATTAAACATTATTATATTATATTATTTGCGATATGTAGTCTGGACAAGTTTTTAAAATCGTATAAAAACATCTGATTTCACTGCCTACATTTATTAATGATATAGGATATAGTAATGAGTATTTGAGTGTGTATATTATTATTTATTACCAATAGAAATATAGCTATTATTATGGTATTATATATTATCATCAAAAATTGGTGTTTGATGCGACATTGACGTACCTATTATATTATTGTATGATTATTAATTAATAATTAAATTATGTTTTATGCGCATCATATCGTGTTGTACAACAAATTTATTCTTTTTCATCATAGAACCATTCGATATTCTCTCTCCGCGTGCTTCATATAAAATTTGATGGTACATATGTAATAAATATAGTTTAACGTCACCAACTTTTATGCAAATACAGACATATATAATAATTAGACAAGTAATAATTTAAAAATATCCAAAAATATGTAAATTTTATGATATCTATATAATACTAATAATAATATTATTAATAAAAAATGTTTTCAATACCGCACTGTTAGATTTTGATTTAATCGATGTCTACAGTAAATCAATTTAAACAAAGACATTCAATTTTCTTCGTTTGTTTTACCGTGTAATTTTATTATATTGTAACACAGCAATAATTTTATTATTTCATTGTAGAAAAGAACATATGTGCGTGGCATGGCGTTAGTCATCGCTCAGAGCTCGCATATATATACATACATTATTATTAATTGCAATACAAGTTTTTTTTTTTTTAAAGGATGTATTGCGATTTTTTACTCAGCGTACATCCGTTTAAATAAATTATAGACTGCGTATGTATAAAACATATACAGGTATAAATATTAATATCATTTTCAAAACGTTTATATTATCATATTTTAGATTCTGAGCGGAGCGAGGATTGTATTGTTTTTACCATCTTGATGTGTGTTTTTATTTTTTTATTAATTTATTTTTTTGTGTCTGTCATCACGTTTTGGGACAGTAAAAGTGCTTTGATTTTCGACTTCAGTACCTTGTTCGATCAGAAAGTGAATCTATTTGGAACTTTGAGGAGGTCAAAAGTAAAAAATTCTCAATATTTTGCTAAATAATCGGGATAAACAAACTAAAAATTAAGGGAAAAACGTGAAATTTTACGCACAATCAGTTTTCGACAAATCGATTTTGTTTTTTGATGTAACAAAACAAATGACCATAGATACATGCAATTTTCACCGAATGTTTATATAAGTATATTCTATCCACCTTGCAATTTTCAAAAATTCTTAAGTTAAGTTGAACTATTCATAGGCATATGTAATTTTCGATCATAATTAGTTATATAAATACTGGATTAAATATTATAACATATATTTTATAGTTTTTAAGAACTTTGTTATAATATTATCCTAAGACCTAGGTTATATACATTTTAATAACTTAGAAATTACTCGTTAAAATTTTGATTTAAGTACACCAACATTTTCATTTGACATCTGTATAACTGCATAAAAATTTATAGTAAACAACATTGGTTCTTAATTGACTAAAAAAAAATTGGTAGAGCCCTACAGGACATAACTTATAAATGGATTAATATATCAACTAAGTATTTGAAAATTAAGCCATTATAAGTATACTTAGAAGTTTCAAAAATCAGAATTTTAATAAGTTAGTTATTAAAGAAATAAGGAGGCTGTTCATGCTTGAGGAATCACTTTGTATATTATTCTATATGTATAATGACATAAAGTGGCCAATTCCTCCTTCCCTGACTGTCAATATATTTTCGTGTGTTTTTTTATAATCTCGTAGGGCCTACAACGTAGACGTTCAAACTTTGTAAAACATCAGCCAGTGAATATCATCATTCTTCATATAATATAATATATTTATATCATTCACTTTTATTTTAATATATTAAAATATAAAACTGTTTTTTACCAAACTCTTCGTATTACCTATGTAGTAAACCCTATAGTATTATTTTTTACCTTCTTCGGCCCATTTTGGGGACAAAATGTGAATAATCATGAACATTTTCAAGTCTAATATAACTATATAATTTATACATGTTTCCTATATTATGAATATGATGTGCATTTTGTTTTTTAAACATTTGAAGTTCAAATTTAATTGAAATAAGCTATTGAATTGAAAATAACAATTCTTGTGATTCTGTATGTTATTGTACCTTATTAAAAATAATACTATTTGTAGGGACATGGAACTTTTTGTCACTATATTATATAAAAATAATACATTAATACGTATACGTAGGAACATAAATTATTGAATATATATTATATAAGTATAAGTATACAGTGGCGTATATAGAAATTAACTTAGGGGTGGGAGAGGGGTTACAAAAAAAATATTTCAACACTCCTTCTTAAATTCTAATTGGTTACGCCAGTATTACCTACCATTCATTTCAGGGGGGGGGGGTTGAACTACCCCTTCTAAATACGCCAAATTAGATTCAATAATATATTTTTAATTTAATATTTTGATTAATGTTAAGCGATGGATTCCATGAATGATGGATGTATGTACAATGTACCATTTCACATATTCATATAATTCAACTGCATCATATGTTGGTCACATCTCACATGTCAGTCTTGGATTAATAGTTACGAGTAATATATAACGTTAAAATAATATACTGTTTAAAGTTTAAAGTTTCATAATATCTTTCATGATATAATATTTTACATATCACTAGTATTAATTGTGCACTGTCGCTGATAAAAAATTAGAAGATAAATAATGATGGTAGTTATCGGTCCTGACTTAAAAGTAGGTACCATCAGTATTTAGCAAATTAATGTTCTTCTGGCAACAATTTGTGTATTCTATAGTTAGTATTACCATACTATAGCTGAAAAATATCCTTGGAAATTTTGTCAAACGGTCTATATCGACCATCCCCGCTTCAGAATCATTTTTCATATAAAACGCAGTTTGTAATTGAATTCAAATTTAATACGCATCAATCACAGCGATGAATGACCTAGTCAATGACTAGGTACAACCCATCAAATTTTTAGTTTAATTCAAATCATGTTGTTTTAGTCATCTATGATTTCAACGAATGCTTGCTAATTATTGCTATAAATTAGTAAATAATAACACGGAATACACCGCAGGTATTATATACAATGATAAAAATAATAATTTATTATGAATTGAAAATTATTTCACGTTCTTAATACCTTATATTATATTCGTTAACATATTAAAAACGGTTTTTTATATAACATAATATAATACTATACATATATATTATATATAATATATATAAAGGTCGTAAGGTTAAATTTAACTATAATAACATTTTTATTATAATACCCGCTTATATAATAATAAATACATTTTTATAATAATTAATAACTATTTTATATGCTATATTATACCTGTGGCATATATTAAAATATAATTGTGAAAGAAAACAATAAAACATCAACAATAAATATTTATTTATCATTATTGTGATTCAATAATAGTTATAAGTAATTATGCATGTAAGTATCAATGTATATATAGTATATATATTATTTTAAATCCATCATTATTCATTTGTATTGATTAAATTATTTATATTCATATATGCATTTTATCTATGACTATGCAGATCTACCAATAATAGGCTGTGCACTATAGTGCGCATAGTTCAACTCTAATTGTATAGTTATTATAAATATGATTAAGTCCGCGTAGGTGTAGGTAGTAGGTATATACTTTCAAAATGGTTATATTAGTTATTAATTTATTATAAAAAATATCAGATTTTTCTTGACATCCAATTCAAATATGCATTGTTATACTAGAATAACTAAATTAATACAAAATAATACAATGACATTTGTTAATTTAAAATATTAATAATTATTAAAAAAAACACTAACAAATAAGGATGTACTAAAAAAAAGCGGGTAAGTCGTGGATGTCGCTCTGCTGTAAAGTAGGTTACTGTAATGGATGGAATTAAATTTGAATGCAATGATAGGTATCATTGTATACGAAAAACTATTCTGAACGGAGATAATATTTTGTCAGTCTAGGATATATTATATTTAAATATTGTCATATATTCTATTTTGAAACGAATATTTTATTTTTCAATTAAGACGCATTTTGCATAAGGCATGGTTAATCAATTTTTCCAAAAACATTGCATGTAGACTGTAGTTATCATAATTCATATTACCTTATTATATTATCATAGATATAAATATACCTGGTTTGAGGATAAATCGTTATCGCATTATTCATTATGCGATTTCATAAAAATTTAAAACTCAAACGCTCAAAACATTGTTGACGCTTCAAATTTTCTCTATACCTATTTGAAGCAAAACTTATGGAAAACTTAGTGTTAAATTCTATAACCTTAGATATAAATATAAACAATATTATGAATTTTGAACTACAAAATAGATTGCGAATATTCATGGTTTTGACGAATTTTTGTTAATATTTGAAATTCAAATGCTAATAAAAATTTAATTTGAATTTCCGGTGGACATTTTTTTTGTGATAAAGATTGAAAAATTTGTAAGGAGCCTTATTAAATCTTCAATATTTATTACCCGAAAAATAAATTTTTATCGATATTAATTTTAAAAAAAACTAATAATTATTGAAAATTGCATATACCTATGAATAGTACAACATAAGTCAAAAATTTCAGTCAACAACGAAATATCCGAAGCCAAAATGCGAAATCTGGTCAAGTGACTCAATAGTCATTATCGTGTTGCGTCACCATTGCATTCAACCGTGTTGTAGATTACTATGTAATGTTACGATAACATTCTGTAAAACTATTTTGCTGCCGCATATACCAGTAATATTGGTTAGTACAGTTTTGATGTATCAAAGAAAAAAACACGTCATGCCAGTTATTGGTTTTAAAATGAAATAATTATTAAAAAAGCGGGTAAGTCGTGGATGTCGCTCTGCTGCACAGTAGGTTACAAGAGGGTTACTGTAATGGTTGGAATTAAATTTGAATCCAATGATATTATATCATTGTATACGAAAAACAATTCTGAGCAAGACGGTTTATCTGTCTAGGATATATTATAGATTATCAAAAAATTTCAAATCTTAGATTTAAAAAGAAAATTTTTTATGAATTTCTAGTTTGAAATAATTTGCGGATTTTCGTGATTTTCGTGATTTTTACATATTATGTTGTCAAAATTCAAACTTTGAATGCTTGTAAAAAAAAATTGTGACCATGAATTTATTTTATTTTTCAACTGCTATTGTTAAAATGTGTTAGAAGCCTTGTATTAAATTTTCAAGCTTTTCTACCGAAAAAATAAATTTTTATCGATATTTATAGGAAAAAAAACTAAAAAAGTTGAAAAATTAAAATGTCAGTAAACAGCTCAAAACAAATGTAAATATTTTGAAAATTTTATCAAATATATAAAATGCCTATATAAACATTCAGTGAAAATTTCAAGTATCTGCGGTCATTTATTGTTTTAGATTTTTAGAGTTACAACAAAATAAGAAAATCACTAAATGTGAAATCCAGTGAAAATCCAATGTTGTAAAAATTTAAATTTCAAATGCTCATAAAAATTTAATTTGAATTTCCGGTGGACTTTTTATTTGTAATAAAGATTGACAAACTTGTAAGGAATCTCGTATTAAATTTTCAAATCTTAGATTTAAAAAGAAAATTTTTTATGAATTTCTAGTTTGAAATAATTTGTGAATTTTACATAATATTATGTTGTCAAAACTCAAACTTTGAATGTTTATAAAAAAAAATTGTGACTATGTATTTCTTTTATTTTTCAACTGCTATTGTAACAATATGTTTAGAGCCTTGTATTAAATTTTTTTACGAACAAACGGCTTTTCTGCCGAACAAATACATTTTTATCAATATTAATTTAAAAAAAACTATAATAATGTTCGAAAATTTCAAATGCCTATGAATAGTTCAACTTACGTCGAAAGTTTTTGAAAATTGCATGGTGGATAGAATATACTTATATAAACATTCGGTGAAAATTTCATGTATCTATGATCATTCGTTTTAAAGTTACATCAAAAACCAAAATCGATCTTGTCGAAAAATGAGTGTTTTCCCGTTTTACTTATTTTTTAAGCCTTAAGGATTAGATTAGATTAATATTTAATCAATGGATATCATGAATCATGATTAATAAATGTAGCTATATTTATTCATAGATGTTTATGTGTGCCACGTGTATATGCAAGTAGAATATTACTCTGTTCTATATTATATTAATTATTAATATAACGCAAATATGGTGAAAATGCGCTTTAGGCTTATCACTACAAATAGATAATATAATATACTATACATACATTTTATACCAATGCGTTTTATTCCCATGCGTTTCGAATACAGAATACCTAATAGTTATTAACATTTAACTGTGGAACGATTTTTGATTAATTAAATGGTTGCATTTTTGAATTGCTACTTCACTTCAGTGGCGCCGAAGTACAAAATTAAATGTATGGCAAGAATCTCCAACAACCACCCACCCCCGCCACCTACAACACAACCCACAAATAAAATTTGAAACCTCTCACAAACAATTTTCTACACACTCTTATTTTTTATAAGCTTTTTCTCCTTTTTCCAACTATGTAATAATTAACATAAATATATAATATACAAATTATATTGAATTGCCTTCAACGATAGTACTTACTACAAAATACAAAGATATAAACAAAATTCAACCTTTTATTTTATATTATATTATACAATATACAGTATTAATAATAATTATGTCCTTTCATAACAATATAAGTATTAAACATGTACTAATAAATCAAACATTTAGTTAGAACACTACTTTTAGCTGCAAATAACAAAATTACATTTTCATTATTAATAATTATATCTTGCTCACATGATATTTTCATTAAACTCTCGAGACGATCTTGTGACATAGTTGTTCTTAACTTTGTTTTTATAAGTTTTAATTTAGAAAACGTTCGCTCTACGCTACAGCTTGTTACAGGTAATGTAACAGCTAATTTTAAAACTAAATATAAATTTGGAAAAATATTAGCTAATTTAGCCAAACAAAATAAATTAAATAATTCCCTCGTGCTTGCTATGTTATGATAGATGGACGGTAATAATGTAGTATAATTAATTATGGTAGTGGGGTAGATGGTCGCCGGTCGGCGGATACCTTTATTGGTTGATGGTTTCTATTATTATTTTTGTTCTGTTCAAAATATTTGTTTCTAATGTTTCTATATACGATATCGGATATACCATATACGTATGTACATAAAATAAGTATACTCAATTCTTAAATGTATAAATAATAGTCGATAAGGCAGTATTAACATTCATATAATACATTAATATGGGTAATAAAGTATTTTAATTATTAAAAATAAACGTGCTTAAAAAGTCAAAACTCAAAAGACTAAAATCAAAATAATAGAAAAAGTGATAACTAAAAATATAAACTAAGTATATTAAATAATAATTCATTTAATTATAAACTATTCAGTTAACAGAAATAGTACATGAACACTAGTAGACAATAAACTCAACAAAAATAACAAATAAGTCGCTCACTCTGACCTGAATACTTAATAAAGTAATGACTGACTGCTGACTAGTGCTAAGCAACTGACACCGATTTCTGCGCTAATAGTTGTTACTGTTCTTACTATTGATTGTATTATTATTTATTATGAACTATTTAGCGTTTATTGTTCAGGGTTCAACGAAAACATTGATGTTTAATACCAAATATTCTCAATGCCCAATGGGCAATATTACTTAATAATTTGTGATCCTATTCCTATTAATTTTCATCTAAAGACCCACCCCCCAGCCAAATTTTTATATGTATGGCAGCTGCCATACATAAACATGGACTTCGGCGCCACTGCTTCACTTCTATAGCTTAATCGTGCAGTACTACCTTACTATCATACTGCATATATACGGATATGTAAGGGTTAAATGATATACTAGCCGTTAGGTACAATGTGAAAACTTAAAATAGTAATAACTTATTTACTCTAAGAATTGTTTTAAATATATACAATCCCTTCCAGCTGTGATGAAGTCATAAACTAAAGTTTATTTATGCAACTATGATATTTAATCTTTTGGTTTTGCTATAATTTAATGTAGTTTCCAATTAGTTAACATTTAATTCAAACTTCAGTGTCATCTTTGGTAGAATATGAATCTAGTTGGAGCAATCGACAGGTAAAAGTTGTTAAAAATAATTTACAAATTTTCACGATTTTCATAAATTATATAAAAATTCTAACTTCAGATACTCCTAAAACTGTTTTTAAATTTATGCTTGACTATTTATTTTTTTAATTTCCACTTACAAGTTACAACAGCTTATAGCCAACAACTTTTGCCTGAGTCAAAGGCATAAAACATCAATTACACATTATTGTATAATATATTAATATACTAATATAGAATTAAATTATTAGGTATGTTGTTATAGTAACATCGAAGATATTATTTTGCCTTTGGAGACAAAATATATTTATTTATTTTTTTTATTTAAAATTAAGCCGCAACAACAAAGATTATTGGCTGAAGTTAAATTTAACATATGGTGATAAAAGGAGGGATATTTATACAATTCAAGCTTGGGGTGTGAAGGTGTGTTTAGATTAGGTTATATAATTTAGATAATTTTAAAAAGGTAAATATCTTCTGAGTGTTGTCGGGGTCAGGACCAAGAGCTTCGTAGAGATTGTCAGCTAGTTTGAGGTTGACTCTAACAAAAATATATTTATTATATTTAGGTATGTTACATAGGTACATATAATCTGATTTCATAAGCCTCGTAGAGTACTATAATATTATGTTTATATTTATTAAATAAATATATATATATATATATACAGATAACAGATAGAATCATTAGAATCAATAAGTATCATTATTATAAATAGGTAAGTACCTTTAAGGCATCACACTTGATGAGTTGTTTAATATAATTTTAGCTAGACATTATATTATAGATACATATAGGTAGGTAGGTATAACTGTGTATGTACCTACAATGAACATGATTTTATAAACTATGTTTTTATAATAAATCTGTAATATTGTAATATAATAATATGTATGCTATGTCTATGTGTAAAATATATGTGTTATATTATAATTTTTTTATTATTTGTCTTATTTGAGAGCGCGAGTATATATTTTAAAATTAATAATATCATTAAAATAATTATAAATCCTATGCCATTATCCAAATTGTTTTAAACAAAAAGAAAACTATAACAACTATAAGTTATTCAATTTTTGTATATAATATACGATACATAAATATACATGTCAGTCCGTTGTGCAGCTATGTCCTATATAGAGTAGGTATTACAGGGATACTGTATGTAGGGGCGAGACCGTTTTCGACCAAAAACGTACCCTTCCCTTTTCGGCCGATTCACTTTTCGACCAAATTTAAAAAAGACTGATTCCCTTATTCCCTTTTCGGCCAAATCAAAAATTTATGATATAATATATGTAAAAAAAATAAAATAATTGCTGCTACATAATATAGTTTTTTATAAGTTGCATAAAATGTTGTAAAATAATAATACTTGTAAAAATACAATTCGCGACAAAATTATTTACAAAACGATATTAATTTTACACATACACTAAAAATGATTCCTATTATTTTATTTATTTAAATTTTGAAGGTTTTTCAAATCGAATTCAAATGTCTTGGTACTATTCAGTACCAACTTATACTTTTAATAATTTGTTAAAATTACATAATTTTAAGGGAATCAGTTTTTTTTAAATTTGGTCGAAAAGTGAATAGGCCGAAAAGGGAAGAGTACGTTTTTGGTCGAAAACGGCTATGCCCGTCATATGTTGCTAGGGTAATGCATCTATCTTTTCATCGCATCATATCATTACTATATGTATCACATTACAAAAAAAAAAAAAAAAAAAAAACACTTAACTGCATAATTAAATGAGTGGCATATTAATACATGTTTCACGCAGCTCGATGATTTTTAAAATTATACTAATGAGGAAAATGAAATGTTATATATACCTATTGAACATTGCATGAGATATAAGAGACATGAGATACTCTTTATGACTGACGGCTGTTCAACACATGCATACAATATAATGAATATATATAGTAGGAACATTATTATATAATATTTTGTCATATACAATTTCTGCGTGCGTAGAAGTGGATTGATATGAAGTTGAGAGCGGGAGACAGAGGAATTGCTGAAAGTTGTGATCGTCCTTCGGAATACAATTTGTATGCGGTGTCATTAACAATACAATATTATAGGTAGGTATATGCGTCTGATATGTAACAGTGAATACAAATTGTGAGTATATATATATATATATATATATATATATAATATTATATGTATAATATGTACATACATTTATACGTACCTATGTACACATAAGGGAGTTTACAAAAAATGTGTGTATAATTATGACGTGTTTTATATATGTATATAGGTACATTAGATATATATATATATCTAAATTGCCTAAATCTATTGTTACAGACCATGTATATATATATATATATATATATATGTACTGTAATATTGTATAGTATAACAATCACTGCAAAAAATAAATGTCAGCAAATTTGCTTGTATTGTAGGTATGTTAGATAATAGATATAAATTATTATTTATAATCTTCTTTTAATAATAAAAATAATATCTTCACTGTAGCTATTGCCTATTGTTCTGTATATTTATAAGATGCATGTCACACATATATAACATAAATAACCATATAGGTTCACATATAAACTTTATGACTTCAATATAATATAACATGTACATTGTACATTGTACATGGGTATATTATACATTTCCTATAGCTGCAGGTATGAATATACGATATATTGATGAAAGATGAAAGTAACAAAGTAATCAATAATCATCATTCATTTTCAGCGACCATTCGCAATTTTATTTTATATTATAACATTTAGTATTATATTATTATTGTTTGCAGCTGCCCGGAAGTCAATTTGCATTTAAATGCTGTTGTTGTGTAATATTATGTACAGGTGCATGTACAGACAGACCGGATGGACTAAAGAATATAGCCAAAGGAACTCAAATGTACGATTTCATTTCGTATAATATATTTTGTCAAAAGCGATAAATCGGATAAAACATATATTTTTTGGGGTAGATAGTTATAAATTCAAACGTAGGTACCTATAATACATTTTTATTATAAATATTAATTTATTGATTGTATTATGTTATAGGTATCATACACCTAAAACTAAAACTTTTATAGTAATATAATAAATAACAATACTTTATTAGCACTAGTTGAATTTTGATGTATTAATGGCATTGGGGTATTGCAACAATTGATAGTAAAAAGCGAAATTCATAACAGGACAACAGGTGGTTCATAGACCTTTACAAGGGGGAGGACCGTATGGCTGTATGGTGTATATGATTACACGGCGGTTCACATAATGGATTTTATTGAAATTTTATTGATGTGTATTTAATTTCATACAAAATTAAATACACATCAATAAAATATAGTTGTTTAATTGTTTTAATAATTTTTCAATTCAAATCAACTCACATGGTGTGTTAAGTTATAGAACAACTAAGTACAACTACTAAGTCACTGCTCAAAATATGGAAAACAATAACAAAAGAAAAGGTATTTATTTTAATTATAAGTTTCTGCCCTGTATTATTAAAGCAGTATTTATTTTGGGTATTCCATCCGGGCGGATCACAAATGGATTAGCCGCCGCCATCGCCCGGAGCTCGCGGCATCTGGCGGACCGTGGCGACAGGTGGTGCCAACTCAAGAAACTAAAATCTCGTGACGATGATGATAACGTCGTCGTCGCGTTAACTATTGCTTCTATCTCTATGTTATCGCCGTGAGACTAGACTATCGCTGCCGCGGCTCACACTACACGACTACGACTACACCACTGCCAGACTTCTAGAATTCAACTATATTATAGTAATAACATATAGATACGGATACTACAACAACTACGATTACAAGTACAACAGACGACGTGACCGCGAGACCGTGCTTTTTTTCGGGGCGGCGTTTTCCTCTCCGTTCCCGCGGCCCTCCCCAACCAAAGTCTGGCCTCCCGTCGACGACGACGACCGCGGTCGCAGTGGTCGCACTCATCGTGCAACCGTGTGTTGTGCGACTTCACTATTTCAGTATCAGTAGCGTAATAGCGTATCGGCCCGCTCACTCGTTTGTGTCGTCTACGGGTGTCTAAGTTGTGATTGTTGCGCGTCGTTTTTCCGCCTTTCATCGACGTTTTGTTTTTTTCCTCGGTGACAGCGGTTGATGACTACGCTGTACACCTTTAATTATTAAATAAATCCACGTACGACTCATGATTAACACCGCCTGTTGTGGTGTCTGAGTTGAGTTCGCAATTCGAAAACCTAGTTGTGTCGTCGTTTGTCCACGATCCGTACGCGATACGCGTCCGAAATGTCTGACAACCGTTCGTCGCAGCTGCCAGCGGTTATCTGACGAAGTCAGATGGAAAGTTGACCCCGAGGTGTGTGCTTGGCAGTCTGAGAAATGGAGTCCATCCGGAAATGGTTTTACAAGCCAAAGGTAATTGATGGTCTTGACTTTATTATGAATTATAGTATTTTTTTTTTATTCTATATTAGGCAGTTAAGTTTCTGCAACTTTATCGATCCTACTATTGATCCTGTTAACGTTTACTCAGTTGCTCACTGTAGGCACATTATAATATTGTAATAGATAGGTACCGGTGCCCATGTTTGTAAGTTCCCACAAACGCTATGTGCTATGTTTGTATTCTATATGTATAATATCTTTTACTACTGTAGCCATCCTACTACATCCAGAGAATCTCTTGTCATTTAGTTTACCTAGTATTGTAATCTGTTTTATCTTTTGAAGAAGTTATGATTGCCATCAATAAAGTGTATTTAGGAATAGCCTTTGTTTTTTATCAATCAAATAATATATCAAACTGTATTGTTGGTACTTAAATGTTATTTAAATATTTTGATGCTAAAAACAAATAATTTGAGAAGTTATTCTGTAACTTACTGTCAACTGATCAGCATAATTGTGGTTATTATACAATTTCCGAGACAATTCCACTGATGCAACACAATTGCCTTTTCCTAAGTCTTGTATATTATTAATGCATATTGATTAAATTCTTTGTAGTTAATTACCTATTTGTTATTATTTAATTAAGTACCAAGATATAGGTATGACTTAACTATTTTTATGTTTGGGATTTGGTGTTTTGAAACTAGTTCAAAAGTAATTCCATGATTTTTAACTGTTTTACAAAATGTACATTGCTTATAGGTAGTAGGTACCTATTGAACTCGGTGGCTGTATAAGTGTCAACACTTTTCCAATTTATAATCTCATGATTACATAAGCTCAATTAAAAAATGTGACAATTATGGTTATATCCAACATCGAATTTGGACGAGCAGTAGGCACAATAGGTACATATTTAGTACGACCATCATTGTTACATTTTTTAATTGAACTTATTATTTAATTATAAGATTCTATTCAAAAATAATTTAATATTATAGGCAAGTAGATCATTTTCCATTTTTCATTTTAAACTAGGTAAATCTGGTTTAATAAGTGGGTTTACTATTTTTTGTAGGTACTACTTCAAGTCACGCCAATAAGAAAGGACAAAAAATAACTTTTATGAGTAGACACCAAAATTTATATCCAAATGATTAATAATCTTAACTAACTATTGTAGATATATTATATGACTCATAAGTCATAATACCTAATATGATTTTTCTGTTTTTGTATTAAAATTTTAAACAAGTTAGGTACTTTACTTAACCACATAAATTTTTTTTTTATTTTCAGATATTTTCGTTCTTACTTTTTTATAAAAACTTTAAGCTTACCTAGATGTTTTTATTACAGAGATTAATATGTTATTATCTTGACCATTACCTATTAGCTATTATTAATTGCTGCAAAAATTCAAAATAATGGGAATTTTGTTAGTAGATATTTGATGTATCCATAGATATTTTATTATAATTTGTAGCATAAATCTACATGAAATTACCGAAATTACTTTAATATTACAATACTATTACTATTCAAGTAGGTTTCTAGTTCCTATTAACTAATTTTGATTTTTGAATAGGTAATAGTTAAATTAAAGTAGTTACATATCGTTAAATACATATGTTTTTGGTGTACGTATGTAGTCAGGTTGAATTTATACATATTAGTACCTAATTAATTAGATTCTAATAAAATAAAATTGACATAAAAAAGTGGTTTAGATTTTTGGGGGTTGATGACAAATTTATTTATATCTTGAAACACCTAAAAAACAGCCTGTTATCACTAGGCCTAGTTCAAGATAATACCACAGAATATTCTGTAATAATACTTAATTTAAAATATTGTTAACTTAGTATTGATATAGCTTACCTTATAACTTTTCTATCAACTACTTTAATTATACCATAGGTATCTTATATACCTAGATTTATTTTGAACTTAATATATTATCTTCAAACATTTATTGAACAAAAATATTTTGAATAATTTATAATCGCGTAGTGATTATTTATTATTAACAAGTGTTTTATAGAATGTGTGATAATTGTAAAAGTAGAAAAAATAATCCCAATTCTGATTTTTACTGCCTCTGTCCTTGTGGTAGCCCTGGTGTTGTCAGATTATATATTATAGGTAGTTGGAGTCCTTTTATAGCACTTGCTTAGGAAAAACTCAAATTTTTTATTCAAAATTTAAAACTGTAAATTAACATGAGTAATGTATTTATAAGTAATTATTTTTATTAAATTTATTAAAATATATATTCTAGTTTATGCCGAGGTATCCTCTAAAATTATTTAGTTGAAATAAAATATTTTTTTTATATAATCGGTCTTACGTTTATTATATTATATTATGGATGGATATAATATGTCACGCGTCCGAAATGTCTGACAACCGTTCGTCGCAGCTGCCAGCGGTTATCTGACGAAGTCAGATGGAAAGTTGACCCCGAGGTGTGTGCTTGGCAGTCTGAGAAATGGAGTCCATCCGGAAATGGTTTTACAAGCCAAAGGTAATTGATGGTCTTGACTTTATTATGAATTATAGTATTTTTTTTTTATTCTATATTAGGCAGTTAAGTTTCTGCAACTTTATCGATCCTACTATTGATCCTGTTAACGTTTACTCAGTTGCTCACTGTAGGCACATTATAATATTGTAATAGATAGGTACCGGTGCCCATGTTTGTAAGTTCCCACAAACGCTATGTGCTATGTTTGTATTCTATATGTATAATATCTTTTACTACTGTAGCCATCCTACTACATCCAGAGAATCTCTTGTCATTTAGTTTACCTAGTATTGTAATCTGTTTTATCTTTTGAAGAAGTTATGATTGCCATCAATAAAGTGTATTTAGGAATAGCCTTTGTTTTTTATCAATCAAATAATATATCAAACTGTATTGTTGGTACTTAAATGTTATTTAAATATTTTGATGCTAAAAACAAATAATTTGAGAAGTTATTCTGTAACTTACTGTCAACTGATCAGCATAATTGTGGTTATTATACAATTTCCGAGACAATTCCACTGATGCAACACAATTGCCTTTTCCTAAGTCTTGTATATTATTAATGCATATTGATTAAATTCTTTGTAGTTAATTACCTATTTGTTATTATTTAATTAAGTACCAAGATATAGGTATGACTTAACTATTTTTATGTTTGGGATTTGGTGTTTTGAAACTAGTTCAAAAGTAATTCCATGATTTTTAACTGTTTTACAAAATGTACATTGCTTATAGGTAGTAGGTACCTATTGAACTCGGTGGCTGTATAAGTGTCAACACTTTTCCAATTTATAATCTCATGATTACATAAGCTCAATTAAAAAATGTGACAATTATGGTTATATCCAACATCGAATTTGGACGAGCAGTAGGCACAATAGGTACATATTTAGTACGACCATCATTGTTACATTTTTTAATTGAACTTATTATTTAATTATAAGATTCTATTCAAAAATAATTTAATATTATAGGCAAGTAGATCATTTTCCATTTTTCATTTTAAACTAGGTAAATCTGGTTTAATAAGTGGGTTTACTATTTTTTGTAGGTACTACTTCAAGTCACGCCAATAAGAAAGGACAAAAAATAACTTTTATGAGTAGACACCAAAATTTATATCCAAATGATTAATAATCTTAACTAACTATTGTAGATATATTATATGACTCATAAGTCATAATACCTAATATGATTTTTCTGTTTTTGTATTAAAATTTTAAACAAGTTAGGTACTTTACTTAACCACATAAATTTTTTTTTTATTTTCAGATATTTTCGTTCTTACTTTTTTATAAAAACTTTAAGCTTACCTAGATGTTTTTATTACAGAGATTAATATGTTATTATCTTGACCATTACCTATTAGCTATTATTAATTGCTGCAAAAATTCAAAATAATGGGAATTTTGTTAGTAGATATTTGATGTATCCATAGATATTTTATTATAATTTGTAGCATAAATCTACATGAAATTACCGAAATTACTTTAATATTACAATACTATTACTATTCAAGTAGGTTTCTAGTTCCTATTAACTAATTTTGATTTTTGAATAGGTAATAGTTAAATTAAAGTAGTTACATATCGTTAAATACATATGTTTTTGGTGTACGTATGTAGTCAGGTTGAATTTATACATATTAGTACCTAATTAATTAGATTCTAATAAAATAAAATTGACATAAAAAAGTGGTTTAGATTTTTGGGGGTTGATGACAAATTTATTTATATCTTGAAACACCTAAAAAACAGCCTGTTATCACTAGGCCTAGTTCAAGATAATACCACAGAATATTCTGTAATAATACTTAATTTAAAATATTGTTAACTTAGTATTGATATAGCTTACCTTATAACTTTTCTATCAACTACTTTAATTATACCATAGGTATCTTATATACCTAGATTTATTTTGAACTTAATATATTATCTTCAAACATTTATTGAACAAAAATATTTTGAATAATTTATAATCGCGTAGTGATTATTTATTATTAACAAGTGTTTTATAGAATGTGTGATAATTGTAAAAGTAGAAAAAATAATCCCAATTCTGATTTTTACTGCCTCTGTCCTTGTGGTAGCCCTGGTGTTGTCAGATTATATATTATAGGTAGTTGGAGTCCTTTTATAGCACTTGCTTAGGAAAAACTCAAATTTTTTATTCAAAATTTAAAACTGTAAATTAACATGAGTAATGTATTTATAAGTAATTATTTTTATTAAATTTATTAAAATATATATTCTAGTTTATGCCGAGGTATCCTCTAAAATTATTTAGTTGAAATAAAATATTTTTTTTATATAATCGGTCTTACGTTTATTATATTATATTATGGATGGATATAATATGTTTAATAGATACATTCTAATATTATTATTAATAATTTTGTTTTATCTGAGATAAAAGGAAAAATAACAAAAGCATTTAGGTACTCACTACTCAAGCACAACTCGCCGTTTTCTTGATAATTTATTATGCCCGTTTTCATTTTTCAAAATCAATGACAACCTAAGAATTGGGTGTAATTGAGTGAAAACGAACTTTATGGTTTTTAGGAATAAATTGAGTTTAATATTATTAATCTAGCAGGTAATGGTTTCAAATATATTATCATTAATCTGCGAGATTTTTTCATCAGTCTTGCATAAACGTAAAACCTCGGGTAAAACTAAGCTTAAAATATGTCTCATAAAATAAAAAGCTTGGTTGGTTAGCTCTTACCAAAAATTGTCAAGGTTCTATTTTAAAAACGGATTTCTTGTTTGCATATATTCTCTAATTTATTTTGTCATTTATAGCCATTTCCTCAAAAATAATTAGGAAATTCGAAAAACTGTTTATTTTTTAAATTTGTGAAAAATTTGATGTGCCTTAGTTCTTGGACATAGGTAGTTTTGGAATTGCATATAATATTGATAGCACATTATAATTGATGAGGAAAGTTTAAACTATAGGTGTAGGATGTAGGTTACGTTAGGTTAGGTATCTACCTATTATTGATTTTAAATAATTCAAGTCCGTGCCTATTTGTATAGGTAAGTAATTAGTTGAAAGATCGCGCACATAATATTTCATGATTGGTATTATCAATAATTGTAAATTTTGTAGGTAGGTAGATATAAAATATTTTAGTATTCATGACTACTTAATTAATTTTCATCTTATTTTGTATGCTATTTTTAATTTGTTCCTTCGGGCGTCAAGCCTATATAGTTTAAACTTCCGACGTTTTAAACAAAATACATATTAAATACCCATCTAGATTTTGTTATACGACAATGTCCATAGACAACTATTATTCGTATTTAGACTTCTCTAAGTACGTATATATTTACTATAGATACCTTTCATACAAGGACAACAAACAACAGAAATAATAGCATCCTTGATCAAACCAATGTATTTAAATCAGAAATCCAATTAAAACCGTTAGGTAAAACTTTTTCTACAAGGAAATTACCTTGTATTTTTGTTTCTTCGTGTAATTTTAGATTAATAGGTGTGACAACTCTATTTTAAGTTGTAACAAAACAAAAAATTATAAAAGAATCAAAATATAATTTTACGTAGTTTCAATGTTGACATAATTATTAATTAGACCATAACTAAGTGGTTTACAGATATATTAGTCAAAATATCGTGAGATTTAAAATCAAAAAATATTTGTTTGTTTATCAACCATAATTTAATAATATCTGAATACGACACTCGATACCTCTGTATTGTTCGATAATTTAGTGATAAACGAGTGTTATGTTTTTTTAACCTTTCATTCCAAAAGGACTAGATCACTATGTTATTCCTTAAACTGTAGTATAATTATAACTTGTTCCATCTGTATTTACTTATATTTTCATAAACATATATCTGTTTAGTTATTCACTTTTTCTTAATGAAATTTGTTGATTTGAGGCAATATTATTTTAAATATTTACGAATTTAATTAGGTTCTTCTAACTTTTCTAAGTACCTACAAATGTTTTGTTGGTAATTATATTTTATTTATATATATATATATATATATACATACACATTATACACATTGATCGTACCAAGGTCGTCCCGAAGTTGAATGTAATACCTATAATCCTAATATAATGTAATATACGTATTATGTGTCTCTTGATGGAAGGAAAATCATGAGGCTATTTCAGTCAAATCTACGAGTTAGAGTAAATTTTTGTGTATTAATATTTAAATAGAATTCGTATAGGTATACCTACATTTTATTGCGGTTCCAATAGTAAAATCGCATTAGGAATAAATATCATAAATTTACGAATCTGAATGAAATAACTACATTTTTATTAATTGTTGTATAAAATTAAAATTAAGGGTGCTTCACCATAAAATATGATGACTTATGTTCTCTTGGTTCCTGGTCAGTTGTCACATCACTCACATTGAGTTAAAACCAGCTACTGTTATCTACATATATAAAAATTAAATGCTTGTTTACATAGTAGCTTTCATCCCACATATTTTTTTAAATATAAAACATGATAAGTAGTTTTTAAGTAGCATTAGAATAAAAAAACAAGTTATTCTATGAAATGCTGAAAGGTCAATAGGCTTTTTATCAAAAGTTTAGGAAACATAAATTTGTTATGTTTACACGAATTGATAAATAATTTATAAATTGGCACATATCTTAAATGGTTTTTTTTTTAAAGTTTGTTTTTATATTATACAGAAGTAAGTATCAGAAATTCAATATTAGTAATACGACTTGTCTTCACGATACTGTTTACTTGTTACAAAGAGAGTATCGAAGAATATAAAACATGTCACAATATACCAGTTTCGTATTTATGGTATTAGGGAGGGTTGGATAGATCCGCTCTGTTTTTTCAAGATATTATAACAGTTATATTAGAATACTTTTCGACGGTTTTTCTATTTTTGTAAACATAAAAGAAGAAATCGATGAATTTAATAAAAAATAATAATTCCTAAATACGCTTAAGCAATGCAATATAATGAATAGGTAAAGTTGGGTCTTTGGTATAGGCTTTGAAAAGTTACGGAGGTAACACTGTACCCAGAAAAAATATCTTCAAAAATTATTATTTGATATTATATATTATTGTGGTTGCGCAATATACATAATTAGCTAGGTATTACATTTAATAAGTTAGAGTTCATGGTTAAATAATATGTCTCTTATTTGTGACTTCATATTGTCATATTAGGCTATAGACAGTATACTCGTAGATCGGGGTATAGATATAATGGTTTATATCCTTATTATTCTCGAACTACCTACTAAAAAATGTATTTATGTATCATAAATAAATTAAAATCCTTGTAATGATGTTGGTGCATGTATTTGTAATTAAAATTATATTATGAGAAAATTTATAACATTTAATTTGTTACGCTTTATTTAAAAAAGTGTAATACGAATTACTCATATTGTCTAGGACGTTATTTATTTTGATCTATTGAATTATTCACAATTCAGTATCTATGTTAATCAATAATCATCATCCTTAATAATTATTTAATATGTGATTGTTTGTCGTAACATTTTTTATTTGTTTAATTATTTTTATATGTGGTTTTTTTTAATACGTACTGTCGTATTGATAAATTATAATACACAGAGTGATGACATCTAGGCTAACAGGTTAACTATCTTTATTAAAATTATATGTTACTTTATTTTTAACTGGTAGATAGATTATTGGTAGGTAAATGAAAAATGACTAACGAATTAGTTGACATCTAAATGTATTATAGGTATTATAGGTACGTTGTCTTCGTGTTCCTATTAATTTTAATTGCAAATAGATGTAAGAATTTGAAAATATGCCAAATGTACTCATTTTGTATAGATATAGTAACCTGTGATTTTATACCCCCATAAAAGCTAATGGGGGGACGAGGTTAGGTTAGGTTAGGCCACTCGGCCAGGTCTACCGCGTCGGCTGTGGCTCAGCCGGACTGGGTTCGATCCTCGACCATCGGGTGGCATTTTTCATCCGGGTGCCATCGGGTGGCAAGTCACGGTGTCCGGAGAACAAGTGCCGCCATCCCCCACTCCGAGGCATGGCAGAAACCTACGGGTGCCCCAATAGAAATTCTGCCAAAAACTCTCACCCACGTGTAAAACCAATCTACAGTTCCATTACAACCTACAGTACTACCCCTTTCCCAATGGCCTTAGTTTCCGCGGGATAATTAAAAAAAGAAAAAGCTAATGATCGTATTTTACCATTTATAACCTATCTCTATAATTTATTTATATTATTTTTATCTACAAATTAATTAATTTGTATTTGTAATATTATATAAATGATGAGTAGGTAGCACAATTATTATTCTGAAATTTACTTCTAATTATTTATTTTATATTTAAAAAACATGTCAATTTTACAAATAAAAATTGGGAACTTCTTAAATCATGCTAATTACGCCTGTCAATTCTTTTTTTTTATTGGCTTTTAATAGTGTCAACTATTACAGCTCGGCGATTATACAACTATTGTATACAACTATCGATTCTTATATCTAAAAGTTTATATTGTACTTTTATAAATAGGTTCATAATATCTTAATAAATTATAGTTAAATTTATTTAAAAAAATTAAAATAAAAAAGTTGTTAAAACCCCTTTAAAACTGAGTAACGTGTAACTATCCTAGTGAGCAATAAAATATGTAATGAAAATAATTTTATTTTCTAGTTTGAATGAAACTTATTATTTTTTTTCGATTTTTTTTTTCGATGTGAATAATATTTTTGATAATATTTATTGCTATAAACCTCACCTAATCTTACTTAACTATAAAAAAAATTAATTAAATAGGTTTTAAACTAATTAGGTACTAAACGCTAATAAATGTGTAAATAACTAGATAGGTATGAAGAGTTCCTTATCTTTTACAAAAAACGAGAGAAAGCCATATATAGTTTATATTGTTTATAATATAGAAGTGTACCAGTTATGTTTTTATATACATTTCATTAAAAGACAATTTTAATCTTCTATAATTCTTGAACAAAAATCATAACTCGCAAAGTAACTGTTATGTATCTTTATTACAAATTTAAAATTAATGTCATGTGTATAATGAATGTCGTTGTGTTTTTATTAATTCGTTTAGTTAGTACCAAGTTTCAATTTATGTTATAAACTCATAACTATCCACTGTTGCACTGGTATAATATTCAAGTTCAGAAACGTTATTAATTTATTATTATCATAATTATCACAACTATCTTTGTTTCATAGAATTGGTACATATTGTAATAGCGATGAAAAAAATTGTGTTGTGTAGTCGAAAACGGATGCAAACCATGAGGGCCGAAACACGATAGCTGTTAATGGAGTATAAACATATTATAATACACATAGTAGCTCTAGCCTCCAAGATAGGTTGCTTGGTAGTTGGTTAATACCTACGGAAACCATACACATCAATACATCATATTCCTATACGCTATTGCTAAGTACATTGACTTGCGTCATACAATTATATAAACTTTTTTTATATTAAGGTGTCGGTCGTATAACACATATTTATATATGTATCTACTATTGTTTTAAAATTCATGTTCCCATTTACTTATGTTTAATATGTTCAATTATTACATTAGTGTTGGTGTTGAAACAATTGTGAAAATACTATAATATATAATAGGACAACATCAAGCTTACCGTAATTATAACTGTGTCTGCCATAGTATATGGTGTAAGTTTAATTTTCCCAATAATGTGAACATTTTTAATTGTTCGTTCATTGCAATTTGGTTGTTTTTACCTCAGTTTCACACGTCTCCGCAAGTTCTAAGATACTCATCATACTGATATTTCGTTGGTTATATAGTGCAATAAATAGTACCTACATTTTTTTAGAAATGTTTGCCTATTTTTAAAACACCTCTCAAAATTATAACCAGCTAATCAAATACAAGGATTATCTATGTAGTTATTTTACTACAATATACATAAGAAAAACAGTTATCTTAAGCTTTGTTTGTTACATTGCAAACCATTAGCAAATAATAATATTATGCATTAGTCATTTTATTAATATAAAAATAATATACTCAAAAGTAAATGCGCATTTATTTATATGGGTATGGTAGCTACCTATTATACCAACAGACACGGTTATTCCTATTAAGTATACTGGCACAAATACAATAATTATTTCAATATTATAATATTATACTTTATATTCTACAGGTTAAATCTATCTGTTGTATTATTCGCTTGCGTTTGTGTTATTACTAAATATTATCATTTATCATTCTATAAGTTTGTTTGTTTATTTTGTATTAGCATTTAACTAGTTTGATCACACGAGAAACACTACGCTTATGTAATTACTATTAGGTGTCCGTAGTTGTTTATAATCCTGTAATAGGTAGTCACTCAATATCTGATTATTGTATTATACATATACGATATACCGCAGAAACACAAAGAACTAATAAACAATAACATAGTATAATTTCTGTTTTATTTCACCACGTTCTTCAAGATATAATATATTAGTAATTATTAGTCTTATAACGAGCTGATTAATTGCTTTTAAATATTGTATAATTTATACCTAATCTAATATAGGTTATGCATATATACTGTTAGTTAGTATATGATATATATTGTGTTCAATTATTAAACAAACCAAACATAATGCAATATTGTAGTTCTACTACGTTCACTTAAGAGTAAAAATATCCATGTACTTGAATCGTGGTGCCTATGATATTTTATAATGCTGTTTTTTTTTTAGTATCAGAGCCTTAGACCACCTTAGACTATACTCCGAGATCAGGACAATAGGTTATCTGAAATTTACAATTTAATTTATTTAATGCTGTTTGTATTTATACTGAATGGTATGAATGCAAGTTTATTTATTCAGCAATGCTAAATTAAAAATATATCTTCTTGATAGCCTAGAAGTACAATAATTAATAATTATTATGATCACTGATCAGTATTTTTATATCTTAATGCTTATTATTTTTGGGTTAGTAGTGTTAGTACATAATACGTATAATAATAAATGTACGGACCGGGGGCCTATTTGTATGTGTAAGAAATTTACTTACATACATATACATGTTTGTAATTTAATTAAAACTTGAATTATAATAATAATATAATATTGTGTGTAGTCTACTATCGGTCACTATCATATAGTATTATTGAACAAACGATGATTTTGGAGTAAAATTTCAAAAAATATGTGACAGACAAAAAAGAATCGTAACTTTAGTAGTTATATGTTTTTAGTTTTTAATTATGAAAACTTTACGATTTTATTATTTCCAAAATATGATCATTCAATTATCATTTCGAATCTCAATTCTGATTCTAATATAACACGATGAAGAAACTTATTAAATCAAATTAAAGTATTCGAATGGTCAAGGTGGTGTAGGTAGTACTAGTTATGTATAATCAACAACTAAACAAGTTGAATACATTTTTGTATTATATTTACCTGTAATAGGTACCTAACAAATTATTCGTCAAGGATTTTTAATTTTTTAATTTTTAAAGGTTTGCGTAAAATCTTTGTGTTTTATAAGCATATATAGTGGTAAAAATAAAAATTCACAGTATACTGACACCTAAATGATTTTTCCGGGTATAAAATGTTTGATATAACTTTAGGTACGTATTCGATTTATCATTCAATAATGTTATTCACTGACCATGTTATTGTTTTTATGACAAAAATATTAAATTTTCTAGAGTTAATTGAAAAAAAAAAACCGTTAGTATACATATATATGTTTGTTTATTGCGTGTATATAATATGCAAACAAATATGTTTTGTACCTGTTTTCATTGTCTATAATCATTATAAATTATAATATGTAATAATTGGATTCACTTGGCTATTGATTGCAGATAAATAAATTAAAAAGCACCACTATTGAACGTAAAGTTGTATATACAACGAAATAATTTTAATTATTATCAATTATTATGCAAAATCATCATGTTAGGAACCCAATATTAAAAAATTGTAATTAGTTTATTTCTTGGCGATTAAGTCGTTATGACGTTTATTACGGTAAGTGGATAAATCTGTTTTTACAGCATACACATTGATTTCACAAAAATGTTCAGGGAAAAATTTCACTTTGCAATCTAATAAATAGTCACCAATTTAATATATATCTATGTGATATGTTATTTTCGTGTTTGATACGCCGTGTTTGTTAGCCACAACCTTTTTTGATTTTCCGGAAAATTTTAGATTATGTTTAAATATATAATATAGTAGTAGGGAATTAGTATAGGAATTAAGAAAGTGTGTCCTACGATAACGTATTTACCTATAGTGTAGTTTTGTATAGCCTTAGCCTACATTCGCGGTTGGCAATATTGTAATTAGGTTCGTAGGTATACTAGGTTTAGGTATATAATGTTGTAGGTGCGTGACGTGTTATATATAAGGCTACGGGTATTATTATAGTGGTGTTATCATGTTATAATTTATTTTTGTCACTCGGATTTACCATAAAAACAAACAAAAAAACGTTTAAACTGGTACTTATATAATACATACACACACAAACAATAAACAGCTAGTGTTACGTTTAGATATCAACTCTAGTTTTCCAAATCAGTATTTGTATTTTTTATAATTTTTATCATAATTCGGATGCAAAATACTTTTCGAAAATTTAAATTTATTTATAACGGAGAAACCTTGAATAGGTACTTATATGTTCTTAACAATACACATAAGGTGAAGCGTAGAAAAGGACCTTTTATATATTATAGTGGATTTCAACTTTGGGAATTGTAGAAATACCTACCCTTAGTATTACATAACCGTATATTTAAACTTTAAATGCTCTGTTTATCTTTATTTATAAACGCAATTGTTAATTAAATATTGGATATTTATATTATTAGCTGTATCATAATGAATTAATGACTGTTTAGAGAACTATTCTGTTTTTGATAATGAAAATAAAAATAATATATAAATTTAAAAATTGTTGTATTATATACGTAAACAATTATCATCCTAAAAAATACAAACAATTAGGTACTGAGAATTGGTGTAGCTGTTTATATGGATATTGTATCTGGATATTTTAGATTATTCTGTTGGAATTTGTTTTTGCCGGTGATATAATGTACTATAATATTATAGACGTGTGCGGAAACGACAACGATCATGTGGGATATCATTTATGTTTTTTAATATATATATATGTTTTATATTAGAGAGAGTCGGCCGGGAGTACATAATATATGCGTAAGTCGTAAAGTATATTGCTTATAAATAAATATATTTATAGTGGCCATGAATATAATAACAGGTGTTAAGTGAAAGTATTGCGATATTGTGTATATACTATATATAGTATATACATATAATATTGTAATATGTATACGACGAGCGTTTTGGCGCGGTACCTACGCCACTGTTATTATAGTGCAAACAAATTGGTCAGATTTTTTCTTCCACCTTTTTATATTACCCCATCAGTGTACTAGTACTTTCTTTGTAATTTTTAACGAGGCGCGTACTTATATTAACATTTCGGAGAAAACGCTGAGGTGTAATATCATATAAAAAGTATATTATGCATACTATATTTTTGTACACCTACCGCCTGGCGATGGCGCCCGCCTACAAAACAACTATCGTTTTATCATCGCGCCTGTTGCTCGTCGTACAGATTTTTAGTCGGTAACGGTCCATATATTATTGAAATCGTTTTTAACCCTACAATATATGATACAGTATATGATTTTTTATATTATGATTAAAAAATTGTTTTGGGTAGTTCTAAAGCTATATTAAATGCGTAAAAAATAATTTTAAAAATCTATTTTAATTTTAAAAGTTGATAAAGTTGGTTGTTGCTGTAGAGCAACATTATGCATTAAATTTGTGACTACGATAAACAGAATAAAAAATACATTTCAGTTTTTGTAAAATGTTGTAATATTTATAATAGAGATACCTAAAATTAGTTAAATTTATACATTTTAATTTTTCATAAATAAATCACTCGATGTCAAACAACTTCAACACGTCATAATCTAATTTCATATTTTTTTTAAATATTGTCATATTATAATTTAAAATTTGTTAAATTATATACATTTGAATCATTACATGATTAAATCACACAATATTATTAGGTTGTATGATACTTTTTGAAGCAAGTTTTTCCCTTTCCAACACATAATCCAACTTTACATTTTTCACACTCTTGTCATGTATATCCGTTGCAACCTAGCATTTTACAACGACTCCTCGTTGGTACATCAGTCAGCTAGTGATCAATACGATCCATGCGTATATCTTTATTTCGTGGTTTCGAGGCATTCGGTTTATTGGATTTTTGTATTAGTGCATTCTGGATGATATTTGATGGCCTTCCTCTAGTAGAAGTTAACTGACCAACTTTGTACAGAGATATGGTCAAATCTTGTTTAAACGCAGCTAATGTCATGGGTTTTTCAATGTTGCCCCTAATTTTATTTTTTTGAGCAATTATTCGCTTATGTAACAACCATGAATTGACAACAGTTACGTCAATGATAGAAAATTCTTAAATACCATTTACGACTTCTTATTTTAATTTTTTGTCGTCCTAACAAGCTATCCAAACAACAGGTCTACTCCTCACATGTGTTTATTATATACACTTAAGATGTTTGGGCAGTCTATTTCAATGGATTTATATTTTTGAAAATCTTTTTACCTTAGAAATCGGATCGATTTCAACAAATGTAGAGAGCAAAGTTACCACCTTATTATCACCCCAGCAAGTTGCAAAAACTTCATGATTATTAATGTTTGCCAAACTATAATCTGACGAACCTCGTGGTTTTTTTTAAAATCTTTATCATTAGGTAATAAGACATTATTTAGGCGATTTCTGCAAACCGTTCCCAAAGAACATAATATTTGACGGTTTTTCATATACACCATTAATGGTACAGATGTGTGGTAGTTATCGAAATAAACTTTATAATTCATATTTTTCGGAATTATTATTCTGCATAGTCAAACGACTACATTTCCCGAAGCACCAAAATCTGGTTCCCATGGATACCTATTGTCGTCATTGTTTTCCTGGCCACTATACATTTCAAAATTATAGAAAAACCAGAAACACCGCATAACACAAAAAATTTGTACCCCCGCTTATGGTTAGCTTTAGTTGAACATAATTGCTCATCTTTGGATAAAGATTCTTCTAAAGGTATAGAAGCAAATAGTTTTTTTAAAGTCTACATAACTGGCCTAATTTTATGTAACCTGTCATGCCCAACGTGACCTTTAGGTAACAAGTTATTATTATCATTGAAGTGTATAAACTAACGAATTTTTTCAAATTGGTTGATGCTCATTGTTTCTTGAATAATTTGATTTCCTAAATTTGGAGACGTTTCGATGGGTCTTCAGGTTCACATTCAATATCTTCCATGTCAACATTAATATCCAAATTACTATCTAATAAGTGTATAGAATTAAAGAACGGATCTAATTCATCGTCATCAATATTTTCTAAAAATTTATCGAGTTCATTAAAATCAACTATATTATCACCATATAGTTCTACCTTGTTCGTCACCAGATTCCAAGTCGTCCACAGAATCAAATGGAGGTTTATTCTCCAATAATTGTACAATTTCTCTATCGAACAAATGTCTTCTACACATATTGAAGAAAAGTACTAATTTATGATGTAAAAATTAAAATAATAAAATACGCAAGAATACGTCACGCACTGAAATACGTCGAAAAAATATACTTCCCCTGTAGTGCTAAATAAATACTGTTGCGTATGAGCAACAACCATGTATTATTGATTTACAAATAAAATATTTGACTTATCTGTATAACACTATAACCTTTGAAATGATCTAAAGTTTAGATATATATCTACACGATAATATTTTTACTATTATCCATAGGCATATTTTAAGATTAAAAATGATTGGAAAAAACCCAGAATATTGTTACATTCACATCTATCGGTTTATTGATAAATAGTTACATACATTAAGAGGACGCCACACCCGCATGTATTGTCTTCGTCTTACAAACGTATAACAGCAAAATCTGTTTAGCACGGGACAACTTTACTCCCTTTGTATTTGTAGTAGAATTACCAAAATTCCACAACGCATAGGTAAGAACTTTATCTGTGTCATAGCGTCGTTATTTTTTTGATAACATAAATATAATTAAAGTTATAAGCTTAAGAAAATACATTTATTTTTTCATTAAATCACTTAAAAATATTGGTTTGTGCTATCAAAAAAATAATGACGCTATGACACAGATAAAGTTCTTACCTATGCGTTGTGAAATTTTGAAAATTTTATCATAAATATTGAGGGAGAAAAGTTGTCCCGCGCTAAACAGATTTTACTATGTTACAACACATGCGGGTGTGGCGTCCTCTTAAGTAGTTAAATTTTTCCAATTATATACTGCCATCTATCGGTTTGTAAGTAAATCACGCAATATATTACTATGCATAATATTGTGATCATAGCTGATAATATACATTAACTAACATTATATAATATCTGATTATAACCATTTTTATCGGTTGTTGCCGAGAAGCAACACCATGCATTGTAGGGTTACATCACGCATAACTCAGCATAAGGCATAATGCACCATACCTTTAAGTCTGCTATAACGATATTATATTATATTTGTTTAGAAATCTATTGACAACGAGCTTACGCTTAGTTGGAGGTGTATCGTGTGTATTTAGTATTTATTTACTAATAAATATAAATATAATACACTGTATTATATTTATTTAATGCAGTTTAGGTACGCATGAAATATATAAATAATATTTTTCTATCTTAGAGAAAGTACTGTGCGTATTATATGATGAGTACTTTATTGTATGTTATTCCATATTAAACATTAATTACGATAATAATATAATTTCGTTTGTAAAAAAACTGGCCTATATAAATAGTAAATAGAATACACTATTCTTTCGTTTCAAATGTATTAAAGGGGAAAACAAATCATTTGTCCTATTTTTTTTTTCTCACATTTTATTATTCCACGCTTTTGCGTCTTATTATTTTGATATATTACATATTATGTATGTATTTTGTTATAACCTATATTAGATTCTGAACTAAGTGAGGATTGTTTTTATATTTAAATGTGTTATATCGACACTTATCATACTATTACCAAACGGATTTTAATACAAGTTCATGTTTGATAAAATAATAATAATAACAACACACGTCGATGAAGCATCAAAATTAATTTAAATGGGACGGACAGAGGATACGTCGCGTATCATTTATTATATATTATATTATATAGTGTCATTGTTGTCCGCTGAAACAAAAAAATAAAAGATGATTCGTTTTCTTTGTTACGCGGTTAGATTCAAAAGTGGGGTATTAAAATTATGTTTCGTCGAATAATGGTACGTTTTTAAATTAATAATTAAATTACGTGGAGAAAATATTACGTAAACTCGTCGCGCACGACGTTATTATTGCGCAATGGGCGCAATGTGGTTGTCGTTTCAAGATTAGACTGTGCGTTCTTTTTATTCCTTAAAATCACAACTACGATACACCTATTTTATTGTTAAATATATAAAAATGTCAAAATTCCGTACAATTTTTACTATGTGTGAAATAATAAAATTTGTTTTTCTACATAATATATATTGATTTCAGAAGGGAGACCGTTCGCTGTTGGCACAATTTTTTTACGCCGACGACGAATTGAACGCCGTCGCTGCAGAACTGGATAGTTTTGACGGTAAAAAAGACCCTCAGCGGTGCACCGCCCTCGTGAACCATTTGCGACAATGTCAGGACAAAGTGAGTAAAACAATCCATCCCCGCCCACTGCTTATACACTTTGACTAACACATTTTCTACCTATAGAGTAATGTATTTTTAGACACAAGAAATTTCATAGTTATATTTAATTAGTGTATAATAAACAATGTTTTTTTTTTGTTTTTAGGTCTTGACGATCTGTATTAAAATTATGGACGAGCTGATACCTGGCGAACGGGCCAGTCGTGATTTTCGTGTAAAATTTCCAGACGACGTAATTCAAGATAATCTTGCGGGGCAGTTATGGTTTGGCGCTGAGGTAATTATTATATTCACTGTATAGGTGTAATGTTCATAGGTACCAATGTATGTAATAACTTGGTATAAAATGTGTATTGTATACATCCCAGACAACAAAATTATGTTTCCATAATGTTATTTAGTAACATACACAAAATAAAAACATAAAAACACACATGCAATGTTAGATTCTGAACGAAGTGATGAATGTATTGATTTTACAATGATGTGTGTTTTTTTTTGTGTCTGTGTTCAGCATAACTAGTCGAAATAATCATAAAATTTCTTGCGTTTATAACTAAGGATTAAAATACAACACTAAGTTTTCCATAAGTTTTCCTTCAAGTAGCTATAAAGAAAACTCGAAGCATCATTATAGGAAAATTTTAAGTGCATTTGAATTTTAAATTTTTACGAAATAGCGTAACGATAACGATTTATCATGAAACGATTTTAAATATTTGTTATTATTCAAAAAGTATAAGTCGTAGATACTTGAACATTTTATCAGTTATTTAGATTGGCGTTTTCTTTACATGATTTAATTTTCAAAATATTTTTACTTTTTTCGAGATATTTATAGACTACTGAAATTTTCAATTTTTCTGAAAATTTTCTTTTGAAGTGTCGATAAAAATTTTTTGGCCTATCAAAATACTTGAAAATTTAATACAAAGTTCCTCATAAGTTATTCTTATAATGATTAAAAAATTATAAAAATACATGGGCAACATTTTTTTTTATTAGCATTTGAAGTTCAAATATTGACTTAATACGTAAAAAATTACGGCAATTTTCAAATTACCTTAGATAGAAATTCATAAAAGTTTTTCTTTTTAGATCAAAGATTTGAAAATTAAATACAAGGCTCCTAACACATTGTAACAATAGCAGTTGAAAAATATTAAAAATACATAGGCACGATTTTTTTTTATAAGCATTTAAAATTCAAACTTTGACTAAATACGTACAAATTACGGCAATGTTCAAATTATCTTAGATAGAAATTCATAAAAGTTTTTCTTTTTAAATCTAAGATTTGAAAATTTAATACAAGGCTCCTATCACATTTTTACAATAGAAGTTGCAAAATAAAAGAAATACATAGTCACAATTTTTTTTTGTAAGCATTCAAAGTTTGAGTTTTGACAACATATTATGTAAAAATCACGAAAATTCACAAATTATTTTAAGCTAGAAATCCATAAAAAAATTTTCTTTTATATCTAAGATTTGAAAATTTTTAATAATCTATAATATACCCTAGACAGATAAACCATCTCAGTTCAGAATCGTTTTTCGTATACAATGATACCTATCATTGCATTTAAATTTAACCTACCCTAGTCAGAGGTCCACACCACCCCCTAATGTACAGTAGAGTGATACTTACCCGCTTTTTTTAGATTTAATAATGTACTAATATTCAGAAAATATTTTCACAAGAACAAGGAATTATAAAAATTAAATATTATATTTAAACGATAAGCTGTAAATTTAATTATATATAATTTAAGTTATTATAACCACTATGCATCTATGTTATATATGTTAATGTGAATGTCCGCAATTGGTGAATGCTAACAGTCACCAGGTGTATGTTGAAAAATTAAAATAATACAGACATTTACTAGTGAATGTTGACATAGGTAGGTACGTACTCGGCATTTGCACATAATATATGGTATTCAGCAGTGGCGTAGACATGATTTCTGAAAGGGGGGGGGGGTAAAAAAAAAACGACAACTAAATGGGAGGTGAAAATTGGAAAATCCCCACCCTCTCAAAATTTTTTTCCAAGGTACCTACCTAGTTTAATGTTTATGGTATTCATGTTTAGCATGATTATTTAAAGTCTAATAAAATTAATAAAAAATAAATTTTGAATATTTATAATATTGAAAAATTCAAAATACGTATTTTATATGAATACGTCATACATATTATATATATAATATGCTGTATATTGTTGTCTCTATAAATAGTAAGATAATGTATAATAAAGCATAATCGTAGTCGTCAATCGTCATCGACCATTTTGACCAAATAAATATTACTGTTTACTTTGCTAATTTGTTATAAATAAATGAAAATAAAATTATAATGGTATTCAGTAATCAGTATATTGAAAAAACTGTCAAAATTCAATAGCTCGATAGATCACAATATGAAAAAATATTACATTATAGTGCATACTACATAATGTAAGCAAAAACAAAAAATAAAGCTAATGGGGGGGGGGATCTGACCCCCACGCCACCCTTGTCTACGCCACTGGTATTCGGACAAAATCCCGCAACCAAAATCCCGCCGGACAAAAAACCGCCACCAAAATCGCGTCTGGACAAAATCCCGCAAAAAAACGTATTGTACGTAAATTCATTATAACGTAATTCGTTAAACTGTTTCAAAAGTTGTCTACTGCTGGTCTGTATTGGTTATTATTGTTATTTATAAAAGTATATTATAATTTTATAATATATATGCGGAAGCGGAACTGGTAATGCGTTATCGCTTGAACGATAATTAGTAAATCCGTATTATACGGTATAGCATTCATAGGCGTGCGCAGACTTTATTCGCAGGAGATGCCAATATAATTCAAAATAACTCAATTTTTAACTTTCTTTAAAAAAAAAAAAACATAAATCAGATTTTTTTTCTAAAAAAATGTAATACATAACTACAAAACTCTGTTACGTTTGTGATAAAAATTATGATAATATTGATAGTTTTCACTATTAAAAGTAAAAACATAAAACAAGCTATCTGAGTAGACTGCAGGGGATGCCATGGCATACCCGGCATACCCCCTGTGCACGCCTATGATAGCCATATAGGTTAGAGATCGTTCACGCGCGTCAGTTAATTGCGTATATATATATGTCGTATCCATTTAGTGATAATGACTATTTTTACAAGGTTGAGAGTTATGACAACGACTATTGAACAACATTTTACAATATTATACTATATTATGTTTGTATTATTATAATAAGGTATTTAAATTATGATTATTTTATATTATTACTTATTACAGCATGAAAAACTGTCATGAAAATGTGTACTACATAAAATGGCAACATTTCTACAGCTACACTTTTTTGTAGTACCTACACTTTGTTTTACAGTTACATCTTGTATATCCTTACCCACCAGCCACCAATTAATGAATTTGATGTAGAAGCTTCCCTTAATGAAATTTGTTGATCCCTTTGTACATCAGTAATTGATATTAAATTATTATAAAATAGTTTCCGCATGTTTTCTATTTAAAAAAAAATCACCTGAATTAAATGTTATTTAAAATAAAAATATATAACTAGTTACGTTGAATGACAATATCATACTAAATGGTAGCAAGACAGCATAGCATGGATGTTATCCAGATATAATAAGGTAGTTGGGTTAGGTAATAAAACATTTTATCAAAATTATCAACTTGTACAATACTTTATACTGCATAGGTAGGTACTAGATAGTATAAGATGCTGTTTTTTAATTGTGACCCTTCCGTTATTCCTAAATTAGATTAAATAATATCAACATTACTAATATTCAATAATATCGTTGTATAAATGTCGACATTCACTAGTGAACGTTTACTAAAACATTAACCGGTGATTGTCAGCATTCACCAACTGCGGACATTCACAGTAACATTTTCATATAATAATAATAATGTAATATAACATAAGTGATTATTAATGCGTACATTAATACGTAATAAACTGCGCAGTGCGCATGAAATCGGAATATCGCCAAATCGGGGATTCAAAATTATTTAATTTATATGTTATGAGTATCGGGTGGTGCTGCTGAGTGCCTGCCCCTAAATGCTAAATTCTGTTATTTCATATTATATTAATTATCAAATTTGCCCATTGTACATTGTTGTATAGATTGTAAATTACTTAAATATGTATATAAAAAAAAAATGTTATGAGTTATTTAAATATCTTAGGTAATAATCTTAGAAATTTTAAGTCGATAATATACCTAACCTAATTTAGGAAGATAAAATAGTTTAAACATTAAAAAAAAAAAAATATATAATTAACTTAGTATAAATGCCTAAAAAAATAATTCATTGTATTTAGGTGAGTTAAAAACTATTAACATTATGTATAGGTACGTATACAAAATCAAATAACATCATTATTATAAAGATTTTAATAACTAACAATAATGGTACGAACAAACTATTTATATATTAGCGATATTTACACTTAGGTACATTATTGTTAATGACGTATTTTCGTTTATACGCAGTGTCTATCAGCGGGGTCGAGTATTATGAATCGTGAAGCAGAGAGTGGTGCTATGAGGCCTTTGGCTCGGGCGCTGACCAAGTCTCTAGAAAGAGTCCGGGGCCTCTTGAGGGACGCGAGCCTCTGCGGCGACCAAACTCCACCCTGCCTTCGCAACCTAATATCGTCGTTATGCACGTTCGATCATCTGTTTGCTGAGTTTGAGTTGCGTTACGTGTCCGCTATGGTACCTGTCAAGACCGCCCACGAATACGAACTCCAGCAGCTCGTGGTTGTCTTGTTCTCCGAGACCCTACAGAGGTAAGTGTATCCTAACCTAACCATTAACTGGAATAAAAATATTAATAAAGTATAAGGAAGAATTTTATTTTTCGTACATATTAAAATAAAATTTTATTTTATATTTATAACTATACTGTATATGAAAGCAATATTATGTTTAAATTTTTATTATAATATTGGTGTCTATTAGAGCGCTCGTCAAAGGTCTCCTGACACAAGAGATGGTTGACGACTATGATCCTGCCCTCATGTTCACCATTCCTCGTTTGGCCATCGTGTCCGGTCTATTATTTTACCCATACACGTCACCTCTGTCACTCGACCAAAACGCCTCGGACATGTCCGATATGTTCCGTCCATTTCGAGTAAGTGTTTAGTGTTGATACCGTATGTATATTGTGATATACTCGTGTATCATTAACGTTCGATAACATATGGCATATTATACCAACAAAATGCCAGTTCTTGCTGTTTGACATAATACTATAGCTTTATTATACATTTAATTGCACAAAACGTAGAGAAAGCGACTATCGCAGTCTTTTATAATAGAAAACGCCTACGATATACATGTACATCAAAAACAATACTTAATTGGGCTTATCGATTTATATAATATTTAAATTAATTCGTACACTTGTTTTGTAGTCGTTATTAATGAAAATCAGAGAACTCTTACTCACCCTATCCGATAAGGAGCTGTCAACACTGGAGAGGATGTTATGTTCGTCTGATGAGGTTAAGTTTGATGAGAATATATCGGTGAAAAACCAACAGTTGTCGTGAGTTTATAATTTATTACGACTGCTGTATAAAATATTGTTTACACAAAAAATGGTATTCAATAATATTATGAATGTATTGTTTTTTTTCAGGTGCCAGGATACCAGCGACGAGGACTCCGAGTGCCTTTCGTCTAGTACAGACAACAGCGTTACCACTACCACCGCTATTCCCGCAACGACCATTGAACACTGCGGTACGAAAGGATTTCCTCCGACACCACCATCATCGCCGCAAGATCTTATCAACAACAACAACAACAGCAACAATAACCAATGCAACCCATCGACTAAACGTGGATCATTCGGATCGACAATCATATCAACGAACAATGCCAGCGATCTACAGTCCAATAACGACTCAAAAAGTCCATCCGGAAACCGGCAACAACTACAACAATATGATTGCGGTGGTCTGGAATCATCATCAGGTTCAATGCCGGATGTAGATCTTACTGAGTCATTGGCCACAGCTACGGAAGCTCTAACAGAAATCCTGGTAAAGTCGGCGAATTTGGAACGTGAAATAAGTAGGAACAATGGCGGTGGCGCTGCTGTGGTTGTGGTGGTGGTTCAAGATGATAATGGAAACGAAAATGTGCGATCAAAGCAGCATCATCCTGCAAAACAGCACTATGTCTCTCCAAACGTGTCAACTAGTTCAACACAAACAGAATGTCTTCCATCAAGTTCTTATCAGGTGTGTTGTTGCAACAACTGGAATCGATGGAAGTCGACTACAGTAAACAATAAAAGAGACCGGTTGTCCTCCATTAGATGTCTGTCACCATCTAGTGGTGGAGATGGTAATGGTCGTCGTAGTTGTCATCATCATCATAGGAGGATAAAAACAAATGCCACAACCACTACTTCCAACCGGAGTGACAGTAATGATACCGGTAGCAACAGTAGCAGTTGTGGTGAGACAAAAGCCCGGGAAAAGGTCCCTGTTGTTACTGCAGTCTCGACTAAGTACTCAAAAAGCTGGCGGGAATTGCGCAAGACGACCAGCATTGACGGCCAACGATCAGCGGAAGTTGTGATTTGCCGCCTCCAAAACACAACCTGTTGCAATACTGCCAGATGTGATAGCGTTAAATCTACGTAAGTTTTCCGATTATGCTTTGTTTAACAAAAAAAATATCATGTGCAATTGACAAACTATGTTATATAGCTCTTATTCAATATCAATTAAAAAATAAAATTGAATTTATCTATTTTAAAAATACAAAATGTATTACAAAAAAAAATGTATTTAGCATTATAATATGGATTAGGACAAACATAATTACATAGTCAGCCAATTACATGTATCAACTATTTCTGTTACACTTTGTTTAGACTTTATGTGCTCAGGTCATGCAAAACGTTACTAAACGACTTATGGAGTGATTAATTTTACTGTATCACACCAATTATGTTTTTTAAATACTTGGATTGCTAATTGTTAATAATTATTTCCCTATGGTGATGCAAACTTTTGTTTTTCAAAATGTTAGCAATGATTTTTTAAACATTTGTATATTATGAAAATTAAATTATTCTGAATTTAAATTCAAACAATTGGTTCCTGTGTTATTAAATGTTATTATAGTCTGTTGAATATTTTAATTTAATGTAAATAAGTATAAGAATTTAAATAAAACAATATTTAACTTACACACACAACCTAAAATAATTAAACATTAAAAAGTACTGTTAGCATTTTATAGTTAGTTTATATTAAAATTGTCTAGGTAATAAGTACTTTACTAATTATTACTGATTAATATAATATATTTCATGTTTAATCATTAATATTTAATACTTATTTATAAATTCTGCTAATATTGAATAGATTATTCTTAGCTCTTAAGAAAATATATACCCGCATGTACTGCTTTGTTTTACTAACACATAATATAGCACATTTCTTGTTTAGTATAACTTATAATAAAAATAATAGTGCCAAATTACTTCTTCTATTGGGTTTTCATGTTATGCTTTAGGCATAGATAACACTTTCTAATACAGCATAATATTAACAATATTAATTTGACACTGCTTGTTTGAGTTTCAATTTTGATGTATCTAAATTATCGAAAATCATTTGAAATTTTAATAATAAATATACATAAATATTAATGAAACTCTCCCTACAGACATAGTTGTAATGATAATTGTGTTATTTAATTTTTCAGGATCAAAAAACATGATATGTGTTCAAGCAGTTCTAGTTGTATGACTTCATCGGCAGATGAGAGCGACGAGAGCGTGACTGACAGCACATCAGCAGACAGTTCCTGTAATTATTCGTTACGTCGACAAAAAGCTCGTGCTAAATTCAGGTGAGTAATAACTGTATATTTAATTATTGCTTATAATAATATTGTTATGGTTCTTATTTTTTAGATCTGATGAAGACTTATTACATCGTCTGTTTGTATGCATATCGGGAGTGGCCGATCAACTGCAGACAAATTTTGCTGGAGACTTACGTAATATCCTTAAATCAGTGTTTCTCATGTCTAATTCTAATTGTGGTAACGATAATCAACAGAATTTGGGTTTGTTGAAAAATGTGCTATTCAAATACCTGTAGTGATTTTGTTAATGCTTCAATTGATAATTTCAGAAGTAATTCCTGTGATAAACAATCCAGCTGCTATGATTGATATTGAAAATGGAGAAGAGGCTCTTGTTTGGAGAGGTGAAACCATGATTAATGATGTGTTATCCACATCAACAGAAACACCACCACCTTGGATACCTGATAATGAGGCTCCTGTATGCATGTCTTGCAAAGCTATGTTTACTGTGGTCCGAAGACGTCATCATTGTCGAAATTGTGGCAAAGTATTTACATTATTACTTCTGAATACCTACTTTAAAAACTTATTTTTTAACCAATTTTTTTTTTTGCAGGTATTCTGTTCTCGGTGCAGTTCAAACTCTGTTCCTTTGCCTAGATTTGGGCATTTGAAGCCTGTGCGTGTATGTAATCGTTGTTTTATCTACCAGGTTACACCGTTCACATTGGAACATTCAATTGGACCCGTTCCGATTGTCTTGCAGTCTTAATTAATTATAGTTCATCAAATGTGTGTGGTTCTGCTTTACCCTCGCCCAAAATCTTCTTCACCCAAACATTCCAAAGAAATAAAGAACATCTTTATTTTTTGTGTTACCATTTTATCCTAAGTGACTGTTTGTTTCTTCCCTTTTAATCTTTTGCTTTATATACTTTTTAGTTTTTTCCTCTCGATAAATATTCTGTTCCTAACAGTAATAATATTAATTAGTTATATGCAAATAAATCGATGTCTTGAACAACATTTTGTTATCGATTCTACAATTTAACACTAATAAATGCATTTGTTATTGTATTTTATTTTATAAAAATAATTTGATAATAATAATATTACATTTAAGAATCATAACATTGATACTGATTACAGTTATTAGTGTATTGTCAGTCAAAACAATTGTATTATAAATATATATAATTATTTTTTTTGATACTAAAACATCTGCTCTGCTCAATAATGTTTTTAACTGACATTTAGTCCTGCTGTCTTAAACTCTATCATCTTAAAATTCTGAAAATCACAAAGTTAACAAAATCTAATTAGTAATTATTATTACAAAGATCATATTAATTGATAGAAGTGCAGTTTTTATTATTATTTTTTTTGTAAATTTATATTATAGAATCTAAACTAAAATTTCCTTTATCAATCATTATTTTAATTTTACGTTATAATCATACAAATATATTTTTTTCACTCGATTTATCAATATTGGATTAATGATCAAAAATGGCTGTGGATTTTATTCTTAATGATCATTGTTCTATATTATCAATACACTATTGTAAGTTGTCATATGTATTAAGCATTTTTTAGTTTTATTTTTTTTTTATGATTATTAAATATCAGTGCGATAGTAAAAATAAAGACCCTCATTGAGAATATTAAGAATGAATAAATTTAATTATGCATTTTTCAAGATTCAGTACAAAAGTCTCTGTTGAAATATATAACATCTATTGTGCATCCATGATGTATGTCATCTTGTATATTTAAAAAAAAAAACTATCACAAATCATGGTTCATTAAAAAAAATATTTTATTGCTAAACTAAATGTCTGTGATAGTTTTTACCTAAAAATATGATTTATTTATTAATTAAAAGATTTAATTTTACAATTACAAATTATTATATCATACAACTGTAGTGTTTTGCGATTGTTGTATTGCTAAAATATATTCGAAATAATTATGTCAACAAAGTTATATAATTCGTCAATGAACGTTGCTACCGATTTATGTATAATAATGATCTGCTTACAATTATATTTAAAACAAATATTTAATCATAGGTATTATTCTAATTAGAAACTTTGTTGTAGACAAATTTTAACAAAAAGTTGTCGAATGTTGAGTTCTAAATTCTAATATTTATTTTAATGATAAATTGTTAATAATATAGATATTGGTTTTTCAGATGGTTAAAAAGTAGTAGTAACGTTTGAGTTTGTATGGCACTGTGCATTTAAGTTATTATGTTAAGCACAATTTATCTAAATATTTTGTACGTGCAATACATTTTTATTTCTTTATTTTTAAGATAAGTGTTTGAAATATGCGTTTACTGTTTAGTATTATATTACCTAATTGTTTTGGTTGAAATCACTGTTCTTGTATAGTTTTTTTGCAAATATGTTATAAAAGTTGTGTATTGTAAATCAATTAAAACAAGTTATTGTATTTTTTTTAAAATTAAATGTCAGTAATTTTTTAATTTATCATACTGTTTGATAATATCTTATCTTTGAATTCCATATTACTATTTTAGATTCTTAACATAATAGTGTTTTCCATCACTGCACCATCATACTTAAACAGTTCACTGATAGCTCACTAATGTAATTCCAGTTTGAGTAAATATGTAGATAATATTTAAATATTTATTTATTAATTAAATTTGTGACGAAACATAACCTCGTTATAATTTCAGGAAAATTATAAAGCCGTCTGTCGACTAAATCTCGTACAACTATCAATTCACTCGTTGCAAAAAAAAAGTGGCTGATTGTACTGAGGTGAAACATAAAACATTTAATCCAGGGCGCACCATTATTTCATGTATATGTGCATTAGTGCAATCGGTGCAATGTGATAGGAAATAATAAGATTAACCTAACTAGATAATATATTTTGTCCAATTATACTTGAGGAATCAACTAATTAATTTTATTTTACTTAACATTTAAAAAAAGGTTTTATTCGATATGAAATTTCAACACATAATTTTATCAAATTCAACACATCCATTACAGTGACCTATACTCAATAAGTAGTCAATGACGAGTGTGGGTTCCTCTATACTATAGAGTCTATATTATGATTCTATTATACCTACTATATCACAGCAGATGCTTTCACCAGTTTCGATTTTTGAATTAATTTTAAAAATACCTTAAGAAATGCATTTAAAATGTCTAAAAATGCACTTAAAATGACAAATAAATGTAGTATAAAATGCACTCAAGTGATCTCGCTACTGCCGTCAATTTTAACTCAAAAGACTTAGTTTTGACAAATTTAAGGCAGTTTACGTAGTCTGATTTTTATTCTGAAAAATTGATTCCTGAGTTTGATTTAACACGCAAACCATCATATATTGTTTTAAAATACGTCAAGTGGTACTTAACCTAGCAGCTGGTAATTAACGTATAATTCATTTTCATTATTTTCAATGCCCTAAGCCCTTACTGATAATTAACTTTTCTCCTAATATTCTAAATGAGTATTTATCAACTACCTACAACCATCAACCAGTAAACTTCTCATTTATACATTTTACCTATCCGGGAACAACTATAAAAATGAATTGTCAAATGGTTTATATATTATTAATATTTCATGTTAATCATTCAGGTTTTATGTAAACTGTATAGATTTATAAAATTACGTGTTTTATTAAAATTACCTCAAAATGAATAATTAGATGTTACGAAAATTGCATGTAGTTTTTTTTAAAGTTTTAGTGCAGATCAGAGGCATTCTCAAGGGGGAGTCATGGGGTTCGACCCCTTTATAATATAATGACGTATAATGTTGTATAATAGTATAATACTATAATCATTGGTCCGAGAAATTGGTTATTTCACAAAAATAGGAATTCAATCCCCCCCCCCCTACCATAGAAAAATCATGAGCACAGCGTTTTTACAGACAACACGCATCATGTAACTGAAAATATACCAATATTGGTAAGCGATGGCGGCTATCTTTAGAAACTGCCTCACATATAATCCTTAAAATATTTCCACCCTTCCGATCCCAAACCGCAATGGTCAAGGGCCATCCCTATTGAGCCCTCTCCTTAATTGCCTAGTCACACCGCTGTTTAAAACGTATCTACTACCGTACTGGTTTATGTGCCGACAAGAGAGGGTACTTTAAAGTGGTGCAAATTAAAAGTTTTGTAGCGACAAGATGGAATAGATTTAATTTGTTTTTGTTTTATTTAGTTTTTATGAGACACGAACTACCTATACAAACTTAAAAGTGGCGCAAACTACCAATATTAATGTTTAAATGTAGTGCAAATTACATAGGTATTTTTATTTAATTTGAGAGGAGAGAGGTAGATTTTTTATGTAAATTACATACGCTCGTATCTTCATACTATGGATGGTACGAGTTTTAAATGGTTTTTAGTTTTCGCATTTTATAATGCGATCGTTTGCTACCATAAAAAATTCGGTGGAAAAAAGTAGTGACGAACAATTGATTATGGTTGACTATTACATTTAAAGGAGCTAACAAATATTTGATGTTTGCAAAATTAATATGACGGCAATATTTCAATTAACATTTAACAGCATACCTAATGCCATCTCCTAATTTATAACTTTGTTATTGTACTAAAACTTAAACTGCTGATCAATTATTATAATGTGCATTGTGTACAATTGTATTTAAATGTGGTACTTGTCGTGCAATCGTAGTCGTAAATATTATACCAAAACCCACAACGAATAACGATTACATAAATCAGGCACGCAGATTTATTATTAAATTAAATATTTGATTATACCCAACTATTATTGGAGTTTTTTGAAATTTATTTTGTTTAACTGTTGTCATATTAGTTCACTCTTACCATATGTTGTATAATTTGTACCATTTAACATATATTGTTTTGTTTACATTTTCCATATTATTAATGGTAATTAATTATTAAATTAAATGTTTGTTTTGGTACCTATTGCTACCTACATGCAATAACCTAATAAATAAAATTATACATCACAAAATTTTATCATACATTTTTTTGTGGGTTGGCTAAGAACGATAATTAGATCATAGGTTATGTAAAATATGTACTTATATAATGGATAATGAATAAAAAAAAAAGAGGGTAAGTAGTGGATGTCGCTCTGCTGTACAGTAGGTTACTGTATGGATGGGATTAAATTTGAATGCAATGATAAGTATCATTGTATACGAAAAACTATTCTGAACGGAGATGATTTGTCAGTCTAGGATATATTATATTTAAATATTGTCATATACTCATATATTCTATTTTAAAACAAATAAATTATTTTTCAATTAGAACGCATTTTGAATGAGGCATGGTTAATCAATTTTTCCAAAAACATTGCATGTAGTTATCATAACTCATAATACCTTATATTATCATAGATGTACATATACCGGATTTGAGGATAAATCGTTATCATTACGCGATTTCATAAAAATTTAAAACTCAAACACTCAAAACATTTTTCCTATAATGACGCTTCAAATTTCCTCTATAGCTATTTGAAGCAAAACTTATGGAAAACTTAGTGTTAAATTTTATAACCTTAGATATAAATACAAACAATATTATGAGTTTTGAACTACAAAATAATTTGCAAATATTCATGGTTTTGACGAATTTTTGTCAGTATTTGAAATTCAAATAATAATAAAAATTTAATTTGAATTTCCGGTGGACATTTTTTCTGTGATAAAAATTGACAAATTTTTAAGGAATCTTGTATTAAATTTTCAAATCTTAGATTTAAAAAGAAAATTTTGTATGAATTTCTAGCTTAAAATAATTTGTGAATTTTCATGATTTTCACGTATTTTGTCAAAATTCAAATTTTGAATGCTTATAAAAATAATTGTGACTATGAATTTTTTTTATTTTTCAACTGCTATTGTAACAAAATATTAAGAGCCTTGTATTAAATCTTCAATATCTTCTACTCAAAAAATAAATTTTTATCGATATTAATTTAAAAAAAAAACTAATAATGATCGAAAATTGCATATACCTATGAATAGTACAACATAAGTCAAACATTTTTGAAAATTTCATGGCGGATAGAATATACTTATAAAAACATTCGGTGAAAATTTCATGTATTAATGGTCAATTGTTTCAAAGTTACATCAATAATCAAAATTGATTTTGTCGAAAACTTATTGTGCGTAAAATTTCCCGTTTTTCCCTTAATTTTTAGTTTGTTCATCCTGATTATTTACAAAAATATATAAGAATTTTTTACTTTTGATCACCAAAGTACCAACAAGATTCACTTTCTGATCGAATAAGGTACTGAAGTCAAAAATCGAAGCACTTTTACTGCCCCAAAACGAGATGGCAGACACAAAAAATATATTCATGGTTTTGACGAATTTTTGTCAATATTTGAACTTCAAATGCTAATAAAAGAAAATTGTGCCTATGTATTCTTATAATTTTTTAATCACTATAAGAATAACTTATGATAACTTATATATTTTTATTTTTTTTGGGAGGACGGGATAGATTTTTGATGTAAATTACATACGCTCGTATCTTCATACTATGGATGATACGATTTTTGAATGGTTTTTAGTTTTCGCATTTTATAATGCGATCGTTTGCTACCATAAAAATTTCGGTGGAAAAAAGTAGTGACGAACAATAGATTATGGTTGACTATTACATTTAAAGGAGCTAACAAATATTTGATGTTTGCAAAATTAATATGGCGGCAATATTTCAATTAACATTTAACAGCATACCTAATGTCAGCTATTAATTTATAACTTCGTTATTGTACTGAAACTTAAACTGCTGATCAATTATTATAATGCGCATTGTGTACAATTGTATTTAAATGTGGCACTTGTCGTGCAATCGTAGTCGTAAATATTATACCAAAACCCGAAACGATTACATAAATCAGGCACGCAGATTTATTATTCAATTAAATATTTGATTATACCCAACTATTATTGGAGTTTTTTGAAATTTATTTTGTTTCAGTGTTGTCAAATTAGTTCACTCTTAGGCCTTAGCATATGTTGTATAATTTGTACCATTTTTTTTTTGTTTTTCTCGATTTTTTTGAAAACTGTTGGAAAATGTTTACTTTTGACCTATATAATGCACCAAGGATATTCACTTTTAGATAGGAAACCACCCCCAAAGTTTGAAGTCGAAGCATTATTTGAATAGTTATGCTGTACACAGACACACAAAAAAAATATATAAATCAAATTCGTTAGCTGTGAGCGTAATATAATTATAGTCGATAAATTATTAATAAAATTATTAATTAAATTATCTAACAAAAAAAAAAACACACACACATCAATTTAAAATCAATACATTCATCACTTTGTTCAGAATCTAAGTCGTGGATGTCGCTCTGCTGTACAGTAGGTTACAAGTGGGTTACTGTAATGGATGGAATTAAATTTAAATCCAACGATATTATACCATTGTATACGAAAAACGATTCTGAGCGGAGACGGTTTATCTGTCTAGGATATATTATTATAGATTATTAAAAATTTCCAAATATTCCTAATCTTAGATTAAAAAAAAAAAAAAAAAATTATGAACTTTTAGTTTAAAATAATTTTCGAATTCTCGTGATTTTTACGTAATAGGTATGTTGTCATAATATTCAAACTTTGAATGCTTATAAAAAAAAATTGTGACTGTATATTTATTTTATTTTTCAACTGCTATAGTAAAAATATGTTGGGAGCCTTGTACCTATATAATTTTCAAATCTAAGATCTAAAAAGAAAACTTTTATGAATTTCTATCTAAGATAATTTGAACATTGAGCCTTGTATTCAATTTTCAAGCTTTTCCGCCTAACAAATACATTTTTATCGATATTAATTTTGAAAAAACTAATTATGATCGAAAATTACATATGCCTATGAATTATTCAACTTAAGTTAAGAATTTTTGAAAATTGCAAGGTGGATAGAATATATAGGTACTTATATAAACATTCAGTAAAAATTTCATGTATCTATGGTCATTTGTTTTAAAGTTACATCAAAAACCAAAAACGATTTTGTCGAAAACTGATTGTTCGTAAAATTTCCCGTTTTCCCCTTAATTATTAGTTTGTTTATCTCGATTATTTAGAAAAGTACAGAACAGTTTAAAGAATTTTTTACTTTCGATCCCCCAAAATACCAACTAGATTCACTTTCTGATCGAACGTGGTACCTACTGAAGTCAAAAATCGAAGTATTTGTGTTTTTAGCCAATGAATTTTTAATATTTTTCAACTGCTATTGTTACAATGTGTTAGAAGCCTTGTATTAATTTTTTAAGCTTTTCTACCCAATAAATAAATTTTTATCGATATTTATAGAAAAAAAAAAACTAAAAAAGTTGAAAAATTAATATGCCAGCAAACAGCTCAAAACAAATCTAAATATTTTGAAAATTGTAACAAATGTAGAAAACGTCTACAGAATATACTTAAAAATTTATTTATTGGGTAGAAAAGCTTAAAAAATTAATACAAGGCTTCTAACACATTGTAACAATAGCAGTTGAAAAATATTAAAAATACATTGGCTAAAAACACAAATATCGATAATATATATATATATATCGATCTAATATCGATAAAAATTTATTTGTTTGGCGGAAAAGCTTGAAAATTGAATACAAGGCTCTTAACATAATGTTAAAAAAGCAGTTGAAAAATAAAAGAAATTCAGTCACAATTTTTTTTATAAGCATTCAAAGTTTGAATTTTGACAAAATACGTGAAAATCACGAAAATTCACAAATTATTTTAAGCTAGAAATTCATAAAAAATTTTATTTTTAAATCTAAGATTTAAAAATTTAATACAAGATTCCTTACAAGTTTTTCAATCTTTATCACAAATAAAAAGTCCACCGGAAATTCAAATTAAATTTTTATGAGCATTTGAAATTTAAATTTTTACAACATTGGATTTTCACTGGATTTCACATTTAGCGATTTTCTTATTTTGGTGTAACTCTAAAACAAATGACCGCAGATACTCGAAATTTTTACTGAATGTTTATATAGGCATTTTCTATATTTGATAAGATTTTCAAATTATTTAATTTAATTTTTCAACTTTTTTAGTATTTTTTTTCTATAAATATCGATAAAAATTTATTTGTTGGGTAGAAAAGCTTGAAAATTTAATTCAAGTCTTCTAACACATTTTAATAATAGCAGATGAAAATTAAAAGAAATTCATAGTAACAATTTTTTTTTATAAGCATTTAAAGTTCAAATTTTGACTAAATACGTAAAAATTACGGTTAGGTTACGGCAATGTTCAAATTATCTTAGATAGAAATTCATAAAAGTTTTCTTTTTAGATCTTAGATTTGAAAATTATGTACAAGGCTCCCAACATATTTTTACTATAGCAGTTGAAAAATAAAAGAAATATACAGTCACAATTTTTTTTTTATAAGCATTCAAAGTTTGAATATTATGACAACATACCTATTACGTAAAAATCACGAGAATTCGAAAATTATTTTAAACTAAAAGTTCATAATTTTTTTTTTTTTTTTAATCTAAGATTAGGAATATTTGGAAATTTTTAATAATCTATAATAATATATCCTAGACAGATAAACCGTCTCCGCTCAGAATCGTTTTTCGTATACAATGGTATAATATCGTTGGATTTAAATTTAATTCCATCCATTACAGTAACCCACTTGTAACCTACTGTACAGCAGAGCGACATCCACGACTTAGATTCTGAACAAAGTGATGAATGTATTGATTTTAAATTGATGTGTGTGTATTTTTTTTTTTGTTAGATAATTTAATTAATGATTTATCGACTATAATTATATTACGCTCACAGCTAACGAATTTGATTTATATATTTTTTTTGTGTGTCTGTGTACAGCATAACTAGTCAAATAATGCTTCGACTTCAACCTTTGGGGGTGGTTTCCGATCTAAAAGTGGATATCCTTGGTGCATTATATAGGTCAAAAGTAAACATTTTCCAACAGTTTTCAAAAAAATCGAGAAAAACAGAAAAAAAAATGGTACAAATTATACAACATATGCTAAGAGTGAACTAATTTGACAACACTGAAACAAAATAAATTTCAATAAATTATATTTAGAATTTCATAATTTTTTTTTTTACATGGATTCAAAGTTTGAATTTTGATAACATACGTAAAAATCACGAAAATTCATAAATTATTTTATGCTATAAATTCATAAATCATTTTCTTTTTAAATCTAAGATTTGATAATTTTTAATGATCTATAATATATCCTAGACAGATAAACCGTCTTTGCTCAGAATCGTTTTTCGTATACAATGATATAATATAATTTCTAATATAATAATCTATAAATCTTGCATTCTTTTAATATTAATTAGTGAGTAGTGGTACAATTTATTACAAACCAAGTTTAAAATATATTGTTATATATGCATATTATACTAATGTGTACTAGACGGAAATGTGATAATTATTTTCGTTTTAAAAATGTATTTAAATGTTAAATGAACTTCATCTACGTGTACTCCCTCAGCCAAGAGGCTCCTGCAGAGGATCCAACTCGGGCATCATAATATGGATAACACCACCTGGCTGTAAATCTTAATTACATAATATTATGTTTTTCAACTATAATTTTTGTTCTCAGAAAATTACCCCTCCTTCCCCCCTCACCAATTACGTAATATTTTATAGTATAATATACCCATAAGGATTCGATCACCGACGAGATTGGTATATTATTATTTTCACGGTTTTACGTCACACAATATCCTCGCATAATAAGTAATTCCTCCGCAGCAATCCGTCATCCTGTTCACGACCATTATCGTGGTGCATAATATTATATTATTATTATTCTGGTGCATTGGTGGCGTAAACTATAGGTACGTGAAGACAACGAACGCCGTAAAACCGCACGATTTGTGTCTTAGCCCGTAGGTAAAATACATTCAATAAAATAAACGATTTTTAAACGTCCATCCCTCCCGAATGGTAATACTAATATATTGTATAATAGGTTTTGAATGGTTGCCCGTTTCCCGAAAATTCGTTCGTCTATGTAAAAAAAAAAAAAAATACAAAAATTCTTTAAGTTATTGTTATGCAATATTCCATATGATATTATATAAATAAACTATTGTACCTTCATTGTTATAACTATAATTATTATTATTGTATAGTATAGTTAAGATTCAAGGTTTGTAACCTTATATAATATCATACCTATGTAATCGGTGCATCTATCTAACCATTATATTATGTATTATGTTATCAATTTAAACTGTTACTTCTTCTTCTTTCTCTGGCACTAGTACTCTCTAAGAGTTTTGATCGCCATCACAATATCTCTCCATTGTTCACGGTTCTGAACTATTTCCCTCCATTCCTGTGCTCCCAATCTTTCAAGGTCTTCTTCCACAACATCCATTCTCCTTTTCCTGGGTCTTCCTCGTGGTATTTTTCCCATTGGTTTCCAATTTAGAATTGTCCTACTTATATCATCCTCGCTTCTTTGCATCGCATGTCCTAACCATTGGATACTTTGTCCTCTTACAAAGCTGATAACTGGCGCCATACCCAATTCGTCTTGTAGTTCTTTGTTGTATTTTCTTCTCCATACAGCATTGACGTTATCATAAGTTGGTCTACATATTGTCCTCCAAATTCTATTTTCAAAGGTCCTAAGTCTTCTTTCAGTTGTGCTGATGGTAGTCCAAGCTTTACAGCCATACTCGTAGGTGAGCGTCGGTCTTATTATTGCTGTATATAGTCTAGTTTTGGTCTTCTTTGAAAATAATTTTGATTTTAAGAACTTATTTAAGGCAAATGCCACTCTTTCTGCTTTTGCGATCCTTACTCCTATTTCCTTCGACCAATCATTTTTAGCACTCAGCATAGCTCATCCTAGGTTGTTACGGTTGTCTCCATCTTCTAGCAGCTTCATTACTTTAGTTTTTTCGGCATTGATTTTTAAACCTATCTTGCTAGCTGCTTGTTCAAGGGCTTGGGCTGCTTTTTCCGTCTCCTGTAAGGAGTTTCCTAGTATATTTAAATCGTCTGCAAAGGCCAGTACTTGTATGTGTTACTGACCGATTTCCACTACAGTTGTTTCTGACTGTAATTCTCTTATAACTTTTTATAAAGCTATATTGAATAGGATAGGTGATAATGAGTCTCCCAGTTTTAAGCCAGTTCTTACTTCAAAGGCTTCTGACAGCGTGGATTCGACCCTTATTTTATACTGTGTGTTTTCCATGCACATTTTGGTTAGAGTTACTAATTTTTGTGGGATGCATCACGTATAAATTTTGTGCTTTATTTATTTACATTTAAAAGCTCTAACTCTCACCTTATTCGAATTTCAAATGTTATTAAACTGAAAATGGTCAATTATTAAAAAATATATAATTTACACTTATAATAGGAATATACAGAGTAATTCATTAAACATGCTCGCACACCTTTCTTCTTCAATAATGCAGTCATTCAAAGTCTGATTAATGTGATTTTCTAATATAGGTAAATACTTTAAGACCATCTTTTTTTCATATTCAGGAAATCGTTCATACATTCTACTCAATCTTTTATGCTGTAGAGAGTAGATTATGTAGAAAGCGAAATCATCCTAAAAATTAGACGATGGATGATTGATAATTACTATGAATTGACTCTCCATACTCAATTTCCTAAAGAATATACAATGGCATTGGATTATTTGTTTCCAAGCTTCATGGAATTAAAAATATTCGTATCATAGATGAGCTAAATACATGTTTAGAAAATATTATAGGAAATTAAAATTATAGGTATAATGTCACGAAAAGTTCACCAAAATCTTCAAAATAGTAGATAAGGGTGAACTAGTGTTTCATTCGAGGTATGTTTAGTACAGTCCAATATATATTATTATGTACATGAAATTGAAAGTTAAAATCAAATGGCAGCAGGTTCAGGTAAACAGTAGAAAAAAAATTTCCAAACCTTTTGATAATTTCTACTTTGAACGTAGAATAAAATTTAATCGTCTTATCTGTAACAACGTTTTATACATTTCCAAAAATAATATTGATAACTGTATGATAACTGTAGTAAAATTATATCTGTATGATTTTATGAAAGCTAAATAATTTGCAAACAAATTTTTATCAGTTTTATATTCAAAACCGAAAAAATTGATTATTAGGTATCTATCCTTCGTACATTTAAACTTTTTATGAATTCTAATTATTAAACGTAATAGCGAAACCACTTGGGATAATAGAGTTGGCAAAAAGATAATTTAGGTACCTATATATTTTCATAAATAATACTATTAAATATCGTAATGTATTGAGAGAAGTCTGGTGTGGTGCAATGGTTGTATTCTGTCAAGAAACTTTGCGAATGCAGTCTATGTCCTGGATGAGAACTTTTTTTTAAATTGCAAACCTTATTTATAAATATTGAACTTTTATACATTTTTAAATTGTTAATTTAAAACAATTTGTAAATGTAAATGATTTTGTCAAAATTTAAGTTTCAAATCATAATTTAAATAAATTGTGCCTATGTAACTATATATATTTTTATTGCTTCAATAACAACTTAGGATGAAACTTGAATTGAATTTTCAAGCTTTTCAACAATGAGAATAGTTTTTCGACATTTTTAGAGTAAAAAATTTTAAATACAAATATTATTAATATCTAAAAATTGTTAAAAATATTGTAAAAATGTGAATGTCATTATATACGGAAAATAGTTATATAAATGTTTAATGAAAACATCAGATATTTATGGTAATTCGTTTTTAAGTTACACGTAACAAACAAAATGTTTGCGTACATAAATTAAACGACGCCACGATCGCGAACCCGTCAGCCGTTAGGCTATAAAAACGAAACTTAAACCGATTGGAACTGTTGTGTCAGTCCAGCAACTATTAACGCGCAAACAGTGTCCGGATGAACTTCGTCGTCGTTGAGAAACAGATTCCGAAATAACAGACATCGCAGTACCGCATATTAGGTACCAGACTCGATTTCCTCCGAAAAAACAACAACAACAGCGTCAACAGCAAAGCCAAAATGTTTCTGTCGTACACCGTTGTGACCGTGTTCGTTTTCACCATACTTTTAAACTTCAACTACGTGGACTCCGACAATATTAAATTTACGTCGTGTAAAGAATGCTTGCAATCGCAGTGCCACACCAAAATGTTTGGACCGTGCATCCCCTCCACAAAGGACTCATCGACTTTCGAGTGTGTCATGTGTAACATCGACGAAAAGGGACACCCTCTGTTCTACAGCAAAGAAATATGTAATAAGCAGAAGAAGGACGATGAAATTTGCTTCTGCAAAGGCCAGTGTTACACGAGTCCCAAATTGGGTAGCACCGACCATAAATATTTTCCGTGCGACAGGCCCCCCCAGATGTTGAACGATGAGTGTAAGTTAGTGAATTACAATATACCCAGTCCATGAAACCGTGCAGCCATCATCATGATATTATTTAATATTAATATTAATTACATTATATTATATTTTTTTCAACTATGATTTTTATTCTCAGAAAAATTACCCTCACTCTCACCAATTAAAAAAAAAAAAAATACAAAAATTCTTTAAGTTATTGTTATGCAATATTCTATATGATATTATAATATAAATAAACATTTGTACCTTCATTGTTATAACTATAATAATAATATTATTGTATAGTTAGATTCAATGTTTTAACATTATATTACATCATAGTATGATTACCATGATTAGTACCATTATATAACCACTATCCTGTTAAACAATATACTGCTGCCTAAAAAGCTACACAGGCCATATCTTTTCATTTATTTTCAAATAATTGGAAGGGAATTACGTATTTTTATAACTAACATATTTTATCAATAGTATTATGTCATTACGTAATTTCATAATATTATAATATTTTTTCAATTACATATTGACCTTTTTTTTTGTGTGTTTAGTTAGTTTCTATGTTATCCATAAATATGTCATTCTAATATTCTATATTATTTCTCGTCTCGAGCGCCCCAAAAATATGGGTAGAATGTAAAATAACCAGCCTTTCGATTTTATATTTATGCAGTTGCAGTTGTTTCTAACAACTATTGAAATATGTTATACATTTTTCACACTTAAAATGTTTAGCTAGATTCTTAGTTAAATAGCCACAAACAAAATATACCTCACAATCCACGATTGAAGCCTCGAATAATTATGATCATCAATCCCTGAATTGAGAACTTTTGAAATATATTGTATTTATACTATACAAATTGTTTTATAAATCAGGTTGCAAATTTATTCTCATAGATTGCGCTAGCTCTGATTAAAGGAGAGATAATATAACTGACCCGCCTACCATACACTGTCTAGTCTTGTAGGCGAGTGATATCTATTATGAGTATGAGCAAGTACCACATAATTATTATCGGAATTTTAATTTTAATCTTTCCTAAAAGCTCCACTAATTGTTAGATGTTTACAGATTATCATAAAATTCAGCATACGCCTACCTAACTATTATTACAATTATTTAAAATTATAACTACACACATAGAAATAATGTAGTTGATTTAACTTCAAACTACAATGTTCAACACCCATTAGTTAAATCAACTGCATAGTCATTTATATTAACCACAATAATAGGTTGGCTCAACACATATTGTTGAGAAATGATAATAAGTCATAATAACACCCAAAATTAGTTGAATTTAGAAAGTTGTAGGTAATCAATATAATCTAATGCCGGTAGTTAAATTGATAACATAGAGAATGTTGTTTTAAACATGAGCTCGATTCATAATGAACTAATTTTGTTGTTGTTTCTACTCCAAAATAGTGTTAAAATTAACCATTCAGTATGTTATTTTTACAACGCCGAAAAAACCCGAAAATCGTCCGCATGCGTCATGTGCATTGTATATGTGGATGCATGCCATAACAACATAAAATATATTTATATATAAATCATTTGATAATAAAAAAATATTTCACTTTAGATATTTTAAATAAACGGATTGAACTTTTCAACTATGGGATAACTGAACGTAAAAATACTCCTCCCAGTATTATCCAAAATAATTTAAAAAAAGGTTATATTATTATGTCTGCATCAGAAATGCTATGCCTAGTACGCTATTTTGGACTTATAGTTGGAGATCTGATACCTAAAGAAACTGGTGTATGGCGTTTGTATTTAAATTTACACAAAATTATTGATTTATGTTGTGCCAGAAAAATACAACCAGAGTGTGCAGCTCAAATTGACTCTATTGTTGCTGAACACAATCGATTGTACATACAATATTCAGAAACTCCATTAAAACCAAAATTTCATATTTTAACTCATTATGGTAGATTATTGTTGAAAAATGGACCAATAATTTTAACATCAGTAATTCGATTTGAAGCTAAACACAAAATTCTTAAATCTATTGCTAATTCAATACCATGTCGAATCAACCTTGGGTATACTTTAGCACGTAAATTACAATTACAAACTATGAATCGCTTGTTAACACTTTCAGGTTTACAGCCTGACTTAAAAGTTGGTCCTGGTAAAAGTGTAATTTCCAAAATAGAGTTAACTTATAATGTTTACAAAACTATACCTTCAGAATTGGTTAATGAATCATATAAGGTATCTTGGGTAGAGTATAAAAATATATATTATAAGATTGGATTAATTTTGGTAATACAAACAAATCTTGATGGTTGCTTATTTGGAGAAATCGATAAAATACTTGTTGGTAAGTCTAGAGTGCCATATTTTATAATCAAACCATTAATATCAATAGGGTTTGACAGCCATTTTCATGCACATGAAGTAAATTTTGACTATTCAAATATTGATAAAATAGGGTATTATATCAATGAACTTGACTATCCATATCCTACTGCTGCTACAACAATAGGTAATAATAAGACATATGTCTTATTAAGATAACTAGGTATATTATGTAGCCCACTAAATACTTACTGTTAATAAATAAATGTAAATAATACCTACCTATGTAAAACATAATGTGAACATGTTGTATGTATATTATTATATAGAGTTCATTATAATTATTTTATTTAGGTATATCTAATTTATGTTTTGATGTTTATAAAAATAAAAATAATTATTTATTAATACAATTGATTTTTCATTTATATCATGTACAGTCGAGTCGCGATAACTCGAAGTTGAAGGGGGATAAAAATTCACTTCGAGATATCTAACTAATTTATAGGAGAATAATGTTCTAGGGGAATAAAACACAATTCGAGTTGTCAAGTTTTTCGAGTTATCGAGGTTCAAGTTATTGCGACTCGACTGTATTATTATATATTTATATAATATATAGGTATGGGTATATCTAATAATTTATATAAAGAATTATTATTATGTTTCATGCATAGGTACCTACAATAGTGTGAAGTATACTGATTAATCTAGTTAAATAAAACTATACTCCAATTTTTATCCATCTTTGTTTTCTTCTAAAACAAGTATTCACAAGTATACAAAGAATGATAATTGTGAGCCTGCTTATGATGTGATGTTCTAAACTTAAAACTTTTAGTTTTAAATAGTTAAGAAAAAAAATTATTATTTAATTCCCCCCTCCCCAAAGAAAAAATATTAATAATAAGTACTCCTGTGAACCCTATCCGTATGCTTATTGTACAAAAATTAAAATGCAAGATGGTTTTATTTTTCTCCACAAACGGTGGGTAAACTGTTAAATGCCTACATTAGTTTACAAAATTCCTTTACCTAAATGGTATATTTTATCAAGTTTCTATCATAGTCCCGTTAGGTAGGTAGGTTAAGGCGTTAGGTTTGTAAACTGTATGTAACTAAGGGTCTCGGTTCGAATCCCGCATAGGGACCCATTTATTTTTGTTTTTATAATTATTTTAAACAGCATTGTTCCATATCTTGGAGTTATTTTAACAACTGCTAAATCTCAATTTTAACCATTTCTTGGGGTCATTTCAACTACAACGTTTTTTCAATTTGAAACGAATTTAAAAACTCAATTTACAACATTATGAAAGTTAATCTCACTACGTTATGATATGTTAATATAGCATAATAATGTAATTATTTTAACAATATATTTTTGGTCGTTTTAATCATGTTGAATAGAAGTTAAATTAACACTTATTGAGTCCTAAGTCAAAATCGACGCTCAAATGTATTGGACATTAACTGCATTTGGAGTTAAAACAACTAACGATTTTTATGCGTGTAGCTCAAACTTGGTCAATTTTTATTTTTTTTTTGTTGAACTGTTTTAAAAAATATGTTCAACCAAATGGCTATCTTAAAAATTTAAAATTCTTAAATGCATAAAAAATAATTTTTGAAAATTTTTGAATTTAAAAAAAAAATGTATGCCATTCAATCAGAATTTTCATACTTGGTACTGTAAAAAAAAAACGTGTTTAAATATATTGATTTTACATGGATATATTAAGGGCGATACGGGACTTTTTGCACATGTTTTTTATGTATCCATATACCCGTGGAATGAACACGGTCGCATTATATGGCATTCCGCTGTGTGGACAGTTTTGTTCCACAGCGGCCCTGCCCGACTGTGCTCGCCCCGAAGGGAAGTCAGTCGGAGTCGAAGTCGTAGACCGTAGTTCAGCGGAACCTCCGAATTCATGAAGTATTATATAGTCATTTATTTCCCTGAGCGTACTAATTTATCGTGTAGACGTACACAACAATAATGACTTAGCTTTGTATAATGTATAATGTATATATTATATTTATTTTAAACTTAAGGGCTAATACCTACCTAATTAAAAAAAATAACGCGTCGGGGGAATATGTTCATTTTTTTACACTCAAGGTGAATTCGTAAATAAGTTTTTACAAGTCGGCACTTGCAGAAGGGTATGGTACTGGTCTTACTGTCTTAGGCATGCACAAGCAAAGCTGTGTCGAGCAATAACACGGAATTTCGGTTTACAGTGTAAACACAGGCCACATATAAATCGTTGGAGGGCCGCAGGTTGAGTATCGCTGGTTTACACACAAGAAAACAAGCGTACGAAAAACTTTTCACTATAGAAGAGTGTTAAACCTTGGTCTATCAGGCTAGCTGGCTAGCAGCATTCCATCTTTACATTGGGACATGAGGGCACATACAATGTTATTCGTTGGGTAATACAGCTTTAAGATTTAATACAAGGCATCTGATACATTGTTATAATAGAAATTGAGGAATATTTAAAATACATATGGGCACGTTTTTGGTGTATTTGTGTGTACTAAGTTGGTACTTAAAATGTCTTAAGTAAGTAGGTATATTAATAATATATGCCTATACAAATATGATAATATACAAGATAATAGTTATATTAATTTAACTTATCGGCTACCATTAAATTAAAACAATATAACATATAAATATTAAATATAGGTAGTATCAAGTATGTATAAAACATCCTAGACTGGCAAACCGTCTATGGTCAGAATCGTTATAATTTTATTTTATTTTTTTTATTAAATCAAATTTATACCATCCATTACATTATTATAATGACCCACTTGTAACTTTCTGTACAACTACACAGCAACATCCACTTACCTGATTTTCTATATATAAAGCTAAGCATGATTTCAAATCTATTGGAAAAAAATTTTTTTTAAGATTTTGCTCAGCTATTCAGACATAAAATACTATAATTATGGATGTATAATTTTATAATCAAACAATGTCCACGCGATGTGTATAGTCGGTATATAGATATGTGCACGAACATTTACCTAAGTTTGTTTTCTGCATTTATTGTGGATTACTATGAAATAATACTGTTACACTATGTAGGTATGAGAAGATAAATTTAGTATTTTAATATTAAACTATTTAAACTAATACGATTTTTTTAGCATATTATATATGTGGTTGTTCTTGTTTTTTTTAACAAATAATATTATACGAAACGCATAATAACTAAATTAAGGGACTTATAGATTAAAAAAAAAAACAACTAATACCTACTAAATTCACTAGAAAAAATAGACTAAATTATTAAAATTGTTATTTAATAAATTATTTGTGTTAGTAATTTTTCTCTTCTCGTTTAATTATTCATCACTTCTATATCAATACCATCCGACTCTTCAATGAGTCCTACACTCCGACTTACAAAATCATAATTCATTAGAGATTGTCATTGACGGCGAAGAGGAGCGCGAAGCTTATTCACATAATATCGTATTCGTATAAGAAACTAGAAGGAGTACATTAATATTTACAGAATAAAGGAATTTTATATTTTAACGAACAATTTAATTTACTCTGCATTATAGTCACAGATAAAAAAACTAAATGATGTGTATGTGTTTGCTCTAATAAGTCGCACCTTAAAATAATATGCAAAATACAATTTTGGGGTTTAGATTCTATTTATACTTTTATAATAAGATTTTAATTTTACCCACCTATATTTTATCGAATTAACTAAAAATGATACAATTGCTATTATAGCCCTAATATAAGGCTTAAGCCCACTAACAACAATGGACAATAGAACAACGAACCGTTGTCCGTACCCATCTTAGATCGCTAAAAACAAATACCAGTACTTATATTATACACTATAATAATAGTATTATATAATATTCTACATATTATACAAAACATAAATACATAATTAGATTACACGGCAATTTCGTTAAGAACCGACTCATAGTCACACTCACACACTCCATTCGGCGGACGAATAACAATGATGATAACGATGATCAATAAACACACTTCCTATTGAACTCAAAATTCGGAAGTGGGGGTGCCAGGGAAATGCACCTCTATATTATACTATTTATCGGACGACGGTCGGTTATCGAATTAAACCAACCGTCGCTCGGGCGCGCGTCACTAAATAATTACTATACGGCTCGTCGTTGGTATTGTATAATAATAATTATAAATATTCGATCGTGCCAAACAATAATTTAATATTGAAATACAACGAAGATGTGTATATTATAATATGGAAATAGTTAGTCATAGCCCACCGCCGCCGCCGTCACCGTCCGTTGGGATTGATCACGCGACGTCGTTATAATAAAAATAATAATGTTGGTTCGACGACTGTTTCCCCGATATCCCTTAAGCGGCCGTCAAGACTGTTATAACTTATAATAAATAATAATGTATAGTCGAAGAATTGCGAAACATAAACTACATAAATGCATTTTTCGTTTAATCACATTTATAAAATTTATAAAATAAATAAGTTGTGTTTTTTATTTTTCAAATAATTTATACTTCTGTATAAACTAAAACAATTTCTCCCTTCTCCCTACTTCTTATTCTTCAGATCATATCTGGAAAACCACCACTTTGTGACTAAAGTAGGCTCAGAGTTCTCAAACCTAGCACCCATCTTATCTGGCTACCTAAGGCGCCATTTCGTCCCCAATACTTTATAACATATACGCCGTAGACCAACCAATTTCTCCTAATACATCAGTAGCTGAATTTGCCGATGACAAAATCATCTTCACTTTTAATGAAAACCCACTTATTCTCGCCCTCAACTCCGCAAACATTCCAAGTAATCCACCGAAAAGATTAAAGAGACCCAGGTTTCGTGATTTAGCTAACTAAATTTGTTACTTATACTTCAATAATCAAATAATAACAAGAGAAAAAAAAACATTTACTTAAGTATGTAAAATGTACTTAATATAAAATAACCTTAAATACCATGTCGAGTGTTACTGCTGGGTTGCTACTCGCACCTCACGCACTCATAACCATTGTAATTTCAGCTTATATGTTTATTGTAACTATTACTACAGATTGTGTATTTTCTAATAAATGTTTAAAAAAATAATTTATAATTTTCATTTCATTTCCAAGGGTAATGCATCTTAATCCAATACTATTTTCTTCTTTTAATATGTAAGCGATGTATATAATATAAGTCAAACAAAAAAATTATCAGATTTTAACTATTTTTCATTTATTAGAATTAAGAGATTTTGTTGAGTTAGCTATATTTCTAAATCTGCAATATCTATACTATCACCTCACTGAATGTGTTAATAAATAATAAAGACTATTCTTTCATTATTCATTCTAAAATATATTTTAAACATCAACGTTCAAGAAAATGACTCTGATCGATTAGAGTAATATATAGTTTATCTACGATGAGATTAAAACTATATATAAAAATATGGTATTCATAACAACCATTTAAAAAAAGTTCAAAAAAATCTTATGGATCTTAATAATATTGTATTATAATAAAAATAATAATACATATAAACAAAAAAAAATGATATAGCTACCTTATATTAACTAAATATAGCATAATGAAATGGAATAATGACATTTTGTGAAAACAATTTTTTGAAGCACAAATACAAGAGCGAATGGCACCCCACTATATAATAAGTGTGGTAATATTTTTGGGTTGGTATTTGGAACCAATTTTCTGTATGAAAAATATATATTTAAATTTAATTATATTTTATCCGATAACTGCTCCAGTAACTGGCGTAATATACGAAATGCGAACGAACGCCAACCGGACACGCATATGTATGCAGCTATATATAATATATACAATGTGCATTTGTGCGTGCAGTATATTATTATTTATTATGAAGTTCCCTGCAGTATTCGAAAGTCACCCCTAATATTCGTCGAAGCACAGAGTAGTTGTATAGGAAATTTAATCGGTTGAACCGTAATAATATAATAATGTGATATAATATTATAATATTTATTCATGTGCCGCGCTATTATTTCAACATAATGATAATTTTCAACAAATTATCACCATACCACACCATATGGAACATTAAACTTCTCAAATACTATTACAGGATTCAGTTGAAAAACATAAAAAGTTCTGTGAAACAGTGGTATACACCTCCGGACCTCAGCCGATGTCAAGATATTGGGATCACTCATATAAGAATCGGCCACACTTTCACCACACACTCTTTCCTAATCAGCAAATATCAGCCACCTGCATGTAGCATAATATGTCAAACTCGCACTGTAAAACACTGTAAAACACATATTCCATTTTTCAAGAATGCTCCACATACGAACCAGTACGCACGTTTCTCAACTTCCCCTAACTTAACCGCTAACTAAAAAAAATACAGCAAAATTTAAAAGTAGGACTAATTATATTTTAACTTAGATTTAGTAGGTGGTAATACTTGCTAACAACACCAACCAAACAGAAAGAACTATTCAGTTGCAAAACACTAAATACAATATAGTTTAAAATAAAAATATTTTTATGATGCCTTAATATTCGGATTAAAACATACCTACCTAATATTTTAACAAAGTATAGTTATTTAAGTATAATATTTTATAATAGCTACCATGTAAAATAATGAAGGTGATAGGTGAAGATTTTTTTTTAGTTTTTAAAGAAACGTACAATTTAGTGATTTACCATACATTTATGATTGATTTGATGTTGTTAGGTTTAATTTAATATTTATATTTAACCTAATTGTATAATATTTGTTAAAATTAAATAAATACATTAGCATCAACAACGTTCATTTAACATATTTTTAGTTAACTATACTATTATTGGGATTAGTTTTCTTCTGGAATGCATATTGTCAGGCTTCATTTTTTAACTTCTTTGAAATTAACTTGAGTAGTTGAATATCTTGCAAGTTAAGAAAGGATAAATATAACCAAATAATTTAACAGTAAAAAATATGTTTACATACTTAATTAATTTTGTAGTATCTTAAATTATCAAAATTCTGTATTGGAAACAATATTTTTATTTGGCATCGTTTTCATTTGCAAATTTAATGGGAGATAGGAAATTATGTGATTTCATTATTTATCTCTCAAGAAGTCAAGCCATAATCTGACTAAGTATATTTGTAGTGAATATCGATAATCATAGTTCTTAATAATAATTACTATGCCAGAATGCAAAATTTGAATATATGCAAATTAAAAGTACTTCTGAACAGTGAATTTTAAGCATATTGTAGGTATAAATAGATGGTAAACCCGTAGCAATCTTGATGTATCCAAGTAGATGGTAATAAGTAATAATAGGAGTAGAATATATGATGTTGTATTAGGTTTGTGCTATGGTGTCAGCAATTAATTTATAGAATAAAACAACTTTTGTGTCATAAGACTTAGAATAACATTTGGTGGTGTAACTGAATGAACAAAACTGATTAAACTGAAAATAAAGATCTCTTGTCATTTTTCATTAGAAGCAATCTTTTTGGTAGAAAACATTGTCCGTAATTATTTAATATTATAAAATCGTGAAATCTTACGTTTCTTCTCCTTTAACCGCTTTTATTTCGAGTACCGTTACGAAAAATGACTTCTTTAAATTTATGAAAAATGACTTCTTTTGAGCAAGTTTAGAGAGAGAAAACGTGTTAAAAGAATAAAAAAGAAAAAGAAATAAACAGCATTGTAAAACCAATACATTCCTCGCTACACTCAGAATCTATTTTTTTTTTTTTATTACATAATTTTTATTTCCAAAATCGGTTAGGTACATACATTTTGAAAAAAAGTGAAATTGATGAATTTGATAATTATGACGTGAAGGACGAATTAAAGACACCTTCCAGTGAAGGCACTTTTACAGTTTAAAAAAAAAATGTTAAAAATGTTAGGAGAGAGATATTAGAAGAGGAAAGATAAATAGGAATAACAAAAGTAGATATAGAAAGAAGAACAAAGGGTATTGTTAACTTGTATCAATAGTATATTACTTTTTTTGGGGCTGTAAAAGTGCTTTGATTTTTGACTTCAGTACCTCGTTCGATCAGAAAGTTAATCTAGTTGGTACTTTGGGGGGTCAAAAGTGAAAAATTTTTAATACTTTTCTAAATAATCGAGAAAAACAAACTAAAAATTAAGGGGAAAACGGGAAAATTTACGCACACACATTTTTCGACAAAATCGATTTTGGTTTTTGATATAATTTTAAAATAAATGACCATAGATACATGAAATTTTCACCGAATGTTTATATCAGTATATTCTATCCACCATGCAATTTTCAAACATTTTCGACTTAACTATTCATAGGCATTTGAAATTATCGATCATTATTAGTTTTTTTAAAATTAATATTGATAAAAATGTATTTGTTCGGCAGAAAAGCTAGAGAATTTAATACAAGGCTCTAAACATATTGTTACAATAGTAGTTTAAAAATAAAAGAAATTCATAGTCACAATTATTTTTTATAAGCTGATTTTACGAAATCAGTCGAATACGCGAAAATTTGCAAGTAGTAATTTTGAAGTTGAAAAATCATAAAAATGTTTGTGTTTATAACTAAGGATTAAAAATACAACACTAAGTTTTCCATAAGTTTTCCTTCAAGTAGCTATACAGAAAATTCGAAGTATCATGATAGGAAAAATTTTAAGTGCGTTTGAATTTTAAATTTTTACGAAATAGCGTAACGATAACGATTCACCCTCAAACATCATCCTTTAAATATTTGTTATTATTCAAAAAGTATATGTAGTAGATACTTGAAAATTTTACCAGTTATTAAGATTGGCATTTTCTTTACATGATTAAATTTTCAAAATATTTTGACTTTTTTTTAGATATTTATAGACATTCATTAATAGATAAAAAAATTTTTGGAAGTGTCGATAAATTTTTTTTGGCCCTATAAAAATATTTGAAATTTTAATACAAAGTTTCTCATAAGTTATTCTTATAGTGATTAAAAAATTATAAGAATACATAGGCACAATTTTCTTTTATTAGCATTCGAAGTTCAAATATTGACAAAAATTCGTCAAAACCATGAATATATTTTTTTTTGTCTGTCATCTCGTTTTGGGGCAGTAAAAGTTCTTCGATTTTTGACTTCAGTACCTTATTCGATAAGAAAGTGAATCTTGTTGGTACTTTGGTGATCAAAAGTAAAAAATTCTTATATATTTTTGTAAATAATCAGGATAAACAAACTAAAAATTAAGGGAAAAACGGGAAATTTTACGCACAATAAGTTTTCGACAAAATCAATTTTGATTATTGATGTAACTTTAAAACAAATGACTATTAATACATGAAATTTTCACCGAATGTTTTTATAAGTATATTCTATACGCCATGAAATTTTCAAAAATGTTTGACTAATGTTGTACTATTCATAGGTATATGCAATTTTCGAACATTATTAGTTTTTTTTTAAATTAATATCGATAAAAATTTATTTTTTGGGTAGAAGATATTGAAGATTTAATACAAGGCTCTTAATATATTGTTACAATAGCAGTTTAAAATAAAAAAAATTCATAGTCACAATTATTTTTTATAAGCATTCAAAATTTGAATTTTGACAAAATACGTGAAAATCACGAAAATTCACAAATTATTTTAAGCTAGAAATTCATAAAAAATTTTCTTTTTAAATCTAAGATTTAAATATTTAATACAAGATTCCTTACAAGTTTTTCAATCTTTATCACAAATAAAAAGTCCACCGGAAATTCAAATTAAATTTTTATGAGCATTTGAAATTTAAATTTTTACAACATTGGATTTTCACTTTTAGCGATTTCCGTATTTTGGTGTAACTCTAAAACAAATGACCGCAGATACTTGAAATTTTCACTGAATGTTTATATAGGCATTTTCTATATTTGATAAAATTTTCAAAATTTTTTTATTTTTATTTTGAGCTGTTTATTGACATTTTAATTTTTCAACTCTTTTTGTGTTTTTGACTACAAATTTCGATAAAGAATTTATTTGTTCGGTAGAAAAGCTTGAAAATTAAATACAAGGCTCCTAACATATTTATACTATGGAAGTTGAAAAATAAAAGAAATATACAGTCACAATTTTTTTTTATAAGCATTCAAAGTTTGAATATTATGACAACATACCTACGTAAAAATCACGAGAATTCGAAAATTATTTTAAGCTAGAAATCCATAAAAAAATTTTCTTTTATATCTAAGATTTGAAAATTTAATACATGGCTCCTATCATATTTTTACAATAGCAGTTGAAAATAAAAGAAATGCTTACTCACAATTTTTTTTTTACAAGCATTCAAAGTTTGAATTTTAGACAACATACGTAAAAATCACGAAAATCATGAAAACTCGCAAATTATTTTAAACTAGAAATTCATAAAAATTTTTCTTTTTAAATCTAAGATTTGAAAAATTTTAATAGTCTATAATTTATTCTATACAGATAAACCGTCTTCGCTCAGAATCGTTTTTCGTATACAATGATATAATATCATTGGATTCAAATTCAATTCTATCCATTACAGTCACCCACTTTTAACCTACTGTACAGCAGAGCGACATCCACGATTTACCCGCCTTTTTTTCGTTAATTATACATTTTTTTACATCTAAAACACGTTTGAACAATACATTTGGTTGAATATTAAAAATAAAAAATTTTGAGAGAAAGGGTTAAATGCCGTATAAACTCATTTGTATTGAACTCACCATACTTTTTAACTATGTGTTTTAAATGTGCACAATAAGTCATTGAGATAACATGTCTTACAAATATAATATAAACCACGGGATAAAGAAAGTAACCAATTTATTATTCCGTACATTTGCTTTTAACCAAGTTATCATGACTCAACAATAGTTACAAGATATTAAGAGGTTTTGTTAATAAGAATTAGACCTCAACATTCGCAAAATTATATGAAGTAGGTATCAATATGGTCCAAGGTCAAATAAAAGAGAACAGTATGAAAAGAGCTAGTCTATTACGAATTATCTTAAATTCATACGTAGGGTAATTCACCAAACATGTTCATCCTTATTTTTCATTAATAAATAATTCATTCAATTTTTAAACTTAACTATCTGACGACAATATTTTAAAAATTCTCAAAATATGTTACATTTATATGCGATTTGTTTTAGGCAAAATTATTATATATTATTATTAAATAGGTACAATAATTAATTTTTTTTTTTGCTTAAAATAATAAAGGAATTAATGAATAAATTAGTTCAAAAGTAATATTTTGGTATTTAACAATGATTACTAAATCCATATAGCATAAATGTTTATTGAGAATAGTTTTTTATTTGTCAAAAAATATGAGTAAATAGATAAATTATAAAATAAACGTCATAACACTAGTTTTAGGACGTATGAAATGATAAAAAAAAAGTAAATCATTCCATAAATCTATCTTGTACTTAGCTGTACATTGTACAATAAAAAATCTAAATTGTTATTAATATTATTTTCTGAAATAAAACTGTCATATGCATTAAACTTTCATATATTGATTTTAAAATGATGGTAATGTGTGTTTTTTTTTAGTGTATAATAAATCTATTATACCTGATTAATAATAAGTGGTAAAATAATGATTTGATTTCAAACTTTGAAAGTGATTTCTGATAAAACATTGGATCTAGTTGGTATTTTTGTATAAAAATTAAATATTTATAAATAAGGATTGCCATTTAAAAAAAAGTTCTCATCCGGTAGAGAGGCCGAGACTTGCATTCGCAAAGTTTCTTGACAAAATACAACCATTGCACCACACCAGACTTCTCTCAATACATTATGATATTTAATATTTTAATTTATGAAAATATACCTAAATTATCTTTTTGTCAACAAGAGGTTGTACCCAAGTGGTTTCGCTATTACGTTTAGTAATTAGAATTCATAAAAAATTAAAATATACGAAGGATAGATACCTTAATATTCAATAATATGAATAATATGAATATTTTTGGTTTTGAATATAAAACTGATAAAAATATGCTTGCAAATTATTTAGCTTTCATACAATCATACAGATATATCAATGATATTTTTGGAAATGTATCTATAAAACGTTGTTACAGATAATATGATTAAATTTTATTCTACTTTCAAAGTAGAAATTATCAATAGGTTTGGAAATAATTTTTCCTCTGTTTACCTGAACCTGCTGCTATTTGATTTTAACATTCATGCACATAATAATATATATTGGTTTTCACTAAACATACCTTAAATGAAACACTAGTTTGCCCTTATCTACTATTTTGAAGATTTTGGTGAATTTTTCATGACACTATACCTATAATTTTAATTTCCTATAATATTTTCTATAGATGTATTCAGCTCATCTATGATACGAATATTTTTAATTCCATGAAGCTTGGAAACAAGTAATCCAATGCCATTGTATATTCTTTAGGACATTAAGTATGGAGAGTCAATTCATAGTAATTATCAATCATCCATTGTCTAATTTGTATGATGATTTCATTTTCAACATAATCTACTCTCTACAGCATAAAAGATTGAGTAGAATGTATGAACAATTTCCTGAATATGAAAAAGGATGGTCTTAAAGTACTTACCTATATTAGAAAATTCCATTAATCAGACTTTGAATGACTGCATTATTGAAGAAGAAAGAGCATGTTTAATGAATTACTCTGTATGTTTCTATTATAAGTAAATTATATATTGTTTAATAATTGACCATTTTTAGTTTTATAACATTTGAAATTCGAATAAGGTGAGAGTTAGAGCTTATTTAAATCTAAATAAATAAAGCACAAAGAATATACGTAATGCAGTAACAGTTTAATATTGAAAACATAATACATAATATATAATGGTTAGATAGATACACCGATTACATAGGTATAAATTATACCTATATATATAGTTATAACAATGAAGAAACAATAGTTTATTTATATAATATCATATAGAGTGCTGCATAATAATAACTTAAAGAATTTTTGTATTTTGTTTTTTTAATTGGTGAGGGTGGAAGGAGGGGTAATTTTTCTGAGAACAAAAATTATAGTTGAAAAAATATAATATAATGTAATTAATATTAATATTCAATAATTTCATGATGATGGTGGCTCGGTTTCATTGTTGGGGTGCTGCGTAATCGACTAACGCACACGTATCATCCGCCATCTTGGTGGGCGGGTTGCACGGTACAGTTGAGAGGTTGGCGTTACTGCTTTCGACGCAAGAGAAACACTGACCCATGCAGACGCACGATTTAGTGATATCCGTGCAGTTCTGTTTACAAATGTCTTCGCTGTAGAACTGAGGGTTTCCCGTATCGTCCGTTGCACACAAGAGACACATGAAAGTCGATGAGTTCGGTGAGGTGCTGTCACTGGGGATGCACGGTCCATGATTTTCGGTGTGGCACGGCGATTGCATGCATTCGTTACACGACGTGAAATTCATGCTGGCCGATGTACTTGAATTCGTTGAAGAAGTATTATTATCGTTAGATGGTACGGGTGCAGGTGTCTCATCGGAGTACACGTAGATGAAGTTCAAAAGTATGGCAAAAACGAACACGGGCACGACGGTGTACGACAGAAACATTTTGGCTTTGCTGTTGTTGTTGTTTTTTCGGAGGAAATCGAGTCTGGTATCTAATGGCTAATATGCGGTACTGCGATGTCTGTTATTTCGGAATCTGTTCCTCAACGACGACGAAGTTCATCCGGACACTGTTTGAGCGTTAATAGTTGATAGACTGACACTACAGTTCCGATCGGTTTAAGTTTCATTTTTATAGCCTAACGGCTGACGGGTTCGCGATCGTGGCGTCGTTTAATTGGTCGGGTCTCGTCGTGGTAGGGTTGTGCGATGGGCGGTTAAATCAACACGACAAAATTATTTTGTTTGACTTCCGTCGTATAGTGTGTCACAAAAGTCCCGTTACGCTGTAATTATCTCTGTGTTAAATCCTCCGCGTGATAACTATACGTCCTGTGGATGTGACATTGTTCAACAGCAATTCATTATAGAAATGTGCGACACAAAGTTTCAATTTCTTAATTGTTGTAGTGGTGATAAAACCATCACTCTAAATAGATTGGTGTGCCCATCTCACAGACTTATACATAAGGTGGTTCTAGACATTTTAAGAAGTAATATATTATGCTGCATACTGCTATTATCTATAATCGATAGTTATAACTAAAAATAAATATTAAATTTGTGAGTAAATAGCATAAATTCATGATAATTTATTAATAAATAATAATTAATAAACAGTGGTATTCAATCCATAAGTACCTAGGTATCTAAATATAGTTCTATTAGTTCTATTAATCGTTAATTGTCGTAATTAATTAAAATATCTAATAATTATTTTGGTCCAAACGGTGTGTTCAAAATTTTTAACTTAGAAAGACTATAAAAATTAAAAGGACTTCGTGCCTCATGTGTTGTCACCGCCTTACACATGTATACTACATAGCAAATTTTCGTTCACTAGTTTTAATAGTGTGCTGTCAGTTTTGATATTAGAGTAAATTGTAAAAGAGTTATGTGCATTTTCAAATGCTTTATTATGTACGAATAACTACTTTAAAAATAAATATATCGTAAAAAACCAACGAAAGAACACAGAAAATGTTCTTACCTAAAAGTTTGATAATGACTCAGTTCGCTCTAATATCAAGACTAACAGCACACTATTGAAAATAGTGAACGACAATTTGGTATGTGTAGTACGTGAGTAAGACTAAAACAATAAACATTTATAAGAAACTTGTAACAATTGAACATTTAAATACATTTTCAAACAGAAAATAATTTTCACATTTCCGTTTAGTACACATAAGTATAATATGTATATATAATGTATTTTAAACTTGGTTTGTGTTAAATATTGTACCACTACTCACTAATTAATATTAAAAGAATGCAAGATTTATAGATTATTATATTAGTTATATAAAGCTTCAATCATAATAACATTGGTAGGTCCAGGCACATATACAGGGGAGAGAAGAGAGGTTGGGGTTAGGTTATGAATTTTTTACACACCCAAAGTAGAACTTTGAACACTCCAATCTCCAATCCAATAGTGTACATATATTACTTGTTTACTGAGATTTGAAATTATTATTTGTAAAGAAAGTTTTCGAAAAACCTACATGAATATTCAATCACAGAACCTACCGTTGCAATCAGTTTTGGATAATTTTTTTTTTAAGCTCACGAAGGGTATTTACTTGAACAAATTGTATTAATACAGAACTACTACATGTCCCACAAAGCATCACATTTGGATCTTTGGGGGTTAATTACAGGAAGTATACTAGTTAGGTCCCAGATTATTTTAAGTAAATAACTCAAATATTCGATATAGAAGGTAAAACATTAAAAATACGTATATAAATATAAGAATAATTATATGATATAAAATGCGATTAAAAAAAAAGTTGCTAAAAATATATCGCTCTGCTGTTTAGTAGTTTACAAGTGGGTTACTTTAATGGATAGTATTAAATTTGGACTCTCTATCAATTGGACATAATATCGTAATCACCTGCCCCAAATAGGTACACAGAAGCACGCAAGATACATCAAAACCCTGCATCACTCTATCAAGCCTTCAAAGATGAAAACACAGCTGCAATCAGTACATTTTTCCATAATATAAACACTAAATACTCATTGTAAATAATAAATATAATAATGTTGTAAAATGTATTCCAAAATTTAATGTACACATATATATATATTTCCCTTTCTTTTTCTTTTTCTTGTATATGTTTCGATTAAAGTAGGCTAAAAACCTGAGTTGTTTAAGTCTTAATAAACTTTTTTTTTCTTAAACATTAAAAAAAATAAAAATATTGAATTCAATAATATAATATCATTGAATAAGCAAAATGATTCTGAGTGGAGACGATTTGTCAGACTATAAAATTTTGTAGTTTTATACAATATTATAATAGCTATTATTTCAAAAAAAAAATTAAAAAATATAGGTACCTATACCTATAAAATATAGTCCAGATTCATTATGCACACGACTCACTCAGTCATTCATAGTAGGTGTACTATACAATTTAAAGTTCACACGTATAATATTTTTAAATTGCAACAATTTAACTAAAATTGTTATCATTGATTATTTAATGAGTAATTTCATCCAAATTTGAAATTAAGATAACTATAAAAAAAACTGTGTTTGTGAAGTTTATAGATTTTTTTTAGTGGAATTAACTACTTACGTGGTACCTCGTTTTTTTAAGATTTAAACGTTTTATACATTTTTAACAACTAAAGAATTTGTAAATTTTCAATTATATAAATGTTGAAAAAATTGGAACTTAAAATGATTATAAAAAAAAAAAACTTGATTGTATATTTGTAATAGTTTTCAACTGCTATTAAATAAACTTATTGGGTATCTTCTATTATATTTTCAAGTTCTTTCACTCAATGGTTAACATTTTATTGACATTTGTGGAAATAAAAAATAAAAAACGAAAATTTTCAAATGTCTTTAAAATGTAAATAACTTAAAATTTTTGAAATATTTTGAAAATTTTATCAAGTATAGGAATTGATAAAATAAACATAATATGGTGTAAATTTCAAGTTTCTACAGTTATTCGTTTATGAATAACGACCAAATAAGAATATTGGTACAAATGACATGGCGTGATGAATATTGAATGTTCATAGGCGTGCGTACGGGTTAGGCTGATTGGGCTTTAGCCCCACCTGACCCTTTTTTTTTCATACGTGGGTGGGTACTTGGTACCTAAAAAAGTAATAAGGTGTTATATGTGTTATACGTGTTATAACCGTAGAAAATTGATTAAAAAAATAAATCGAAATAGATAATATTTACACGATTAAAGATATTAATAATATGTGATAAAAATAAAATTGACATTCCCGATATCAAAAAACAATATATAGTTGGTTTACATTATATAGGTAGTTGGTCCTCAGCCCTCCGCTCGCTTCAAAGAATATCTAACAATCTCTGATAAACACTGTTCTTGATTTGGACCATGATCATGATCGTCCAACACTGGTTCTCGCACGAAATAATTTTAATTTGGCTTTGCACTCTTTCCTGCGTACTTTTTGACATTCCCAGTATGTTTTGCCGTTGATTGGTAATTTAGACCGAACGTAAATAAAACCACCATAAACCAATTTTGTTTCACCCAAAATTTTAATTTCAGCCATGGTGGTGAAGTAAAATAAAATTATAATAAGCTTATACAATAAAACGCACTGAAAATGAAAGTATAGCGACAAGTGATAGTACGTGAATAACGAAACTTTACGATTACAAAAATTACAACGATTTACTTGCTATATTTCGATACAAACGATAATAATCATAATAATATTACAAGAGCGCGATGATAAAATACAAACAATTAAATGTTCATGTAGCAAAGATAGTAATAGTACCTATATATTATAGTATACATAATATGTCGTTGTAACGACAGTAAATTGCAATAAAGGCAAAATACCCATACTTTTTCGTAAATACTATCTTTATCTAAGGTATCTAAGGTTTATTGAAGTATCTATAATAGTTTAGTTATAGGCATAAAACATAACACATAGAAAATACGCCAGTAGTAACAACATTTTTAAATTTATAAATTCTTTTAATTTGGGAACAATAACTGTGCGACAGACGGCTGCACCTGTAAAGCCGATGACGAATACGTGCGCGCACGGACGGCGGTCAACACGTTACGCGTCGGGCGTGTAGTTACTTATGTCGAAAACCGGTAGAGATCCCTGTAAGGAGGAGAGAGTGAGAGAGAGATAGTGGACTGTATAACTATAAGGACATGAATATAAGATAACTAATAACATTGAGTTTGATGGTGTGGCAATGTACAGAACAATATTTATTGTTGGCGTTCTGCAATTCAAATATCTTACGTACTAGTGTTAGTAATAGTATTTGTCATGGCACGATCACAACTCGATCGGCAAAACACTACTATAATAATTCAATATATGATAATACAAAAAAAAAACGTATGGGTCGCGTAATGCGAGTAATAAATGTAAACAATAACAAACAAGATAATCGTGTGTACGACCTGATACGAAGAAAGTTCGATGATACCACGGTGAGAGTGCGGCAACTGACCCGGTTCGACGGTGAGACGGTGACAACGGACGTTGAACTGGTGTGCAGCACTTGCACCTACGTCGAACGTGACGAACAGGTACGACGACACCACGTATATACGGCCGGTAACGACGGCGGGCGAAAACACGTGGGCGCGAATGCAAGTTAACAAATTCTGAGCACGGCTCGGGTTGCGGGACGGACGTCGTCCACAACGACACAACAATACAAAAAAAAACTAGTTGAGCGCACCGCGTTCGGTGAGTTCGCACTGCGTCAAGCGAACGGACGGAAACCACGTGGACGTGTAGGTGCACGGCCCGGGGCGCACAGCGAAAAGATCGGGCAGGCGAAAAAAAAATAAGCCGTGGGTTCGGCAAACACGGATCGCGGACGCGATGTGTTGGTGAGCGCGAGGGCTCGGGTGCACAAAAAAAAACAATAAAACGCACAATGGTGATTTACGACGACGGGGCGTCGGTTCGCGACAAAGAGAAACATGCAGCTCGTGCAGTCTGCCTAGACGGCTGGAAAACGACAACGGCCAGCGGCGGCGCAACGGCGACGGGTGGCTAGATGCGACAGCGCGGTTCCCCACTTCGTGAGGTCCAAGTCCGCTCTCACAGCTTATCGGTGGCGGCGGACGCATATAATGCGCAAAAATATCATATGTCGATTATGTACCCAACATTTCCTCCCCGCGTTGAAAGACCAGGGCGTCTTTCAAGAGATCATCAAACATGAAGATGGACGTTGAAGTCAGATCGTACACATTACAAAAAAATACGGAGCAAAAATACATGATAAATAACAATTAAAATATCTACATAGTACCTGACACTCATCAGTAGACAAATACATAAATAACGTGAACCAGACTGTGACTGTTGCACAAAAAAAAAAAAAAAAAAAATTACAAAAATTTACATAATGAGGACCTTGGGAGATGAGGGCAAGTTTAGGGCTCGACTGGTAAACGCACAAGTTTCACGACCGGGCGCTTGTAGATACCGTCCCGAGTGCGCACGGACACGACACGGACAACATCATCGGCACCTGGGTGGACCTCGGTGACACGACCGAGCCGCCATTCGGTAGGTGGTCGAGATGGGGCCTCAACAATGACCATATCGTTGACCTTCAAATTTGGAGATGACTTGTACCATTTTGAACGACCTTGCAACGACGACAAGTACTCACGGGACCACCTCTTCCAGTAAGACTGGTGGCATTGGCGTATGAGTTGCCATCGGTTCAACCTATTAATCTTTATGTCAGTGATGTCACGTTCTGGTAGGGCGTGAATAGGTTCTCCGATCAAGAAATGCCCCGGAGTCAAGGCGCTTAAATCATGCGGGTCAGATGACGCCGGCGTGATTGGTCGAGAATTGAGGATACCCTCGACGCGGGTAGTCAAAGTAACAAATTCTTCATGAGTTAATATCTGCTGACCAATAACATGCTTGAGATGGACCTTGGCACTCTTAATTCCAGCTTCCCAAATGCCGCCGAAGTGCGGTGTGGCAGGCGGATTGAAATGCCACGTGCACGCCAGATGTGAAGAGATTCGATCCTGCTCTTTGGCGTTGCGAAATAGCAGTTTGAGTTGACGCGCAGCACCCACGTAATTCGTGCCGCAGTCAGAATAAATATCGGTAGGAATCCCACGTCTAGCGACAAAGCGATCCAAGGCCGCGAGAAACGCATCAGTGGTTAACTCTGTGACGATTTCGAGATGAACTGCCTTCACAGCCATACATACAAATAATGCCAGATATACTTTCACTGATTGGGCGCTGCGACGTTTATGCTCTTTCACAAGAAAAGGACCTCCATAGTCCATACCAACATGGGAAAATGGTCGATGAGGTCGAACTCGGTATGGCGGCAAATCGGCCATGATTGGCTGAGGACGGATGGCCTTGTGACGTGTGCACGGAACACAAGCAAAAATTTCACGACGCACTGCGGCGCGGCCAGACATGATCCAAAACCTCCTGTTCAACATTGACAATATCAGCTTCGGTCCGCCATGGAGGAACGACAAATGATAATGACGAATTAACAATGTCGTAAGATGTGAATCTCGTGGCAGCAGAATCGGGTGCTTCGAGTCAGGGTGTATAAAGGAAAAACGTAGGCGGCCTCCGACTCTCAAAACTCCTGTCTCATCGACGTAGGGCGCTAATTGAGCTAACGACGGAGGTGATATCGTAGACTGTTTCTTCAACATGTTAATAAGTTCGGAAAAGTAATATTTTTGTGTCTGGCGTACGACAACGGATAGTGCAGTTTCGTATTCTAAAAACATTGGTGGCCCCGAACAAACGGGCTGTCGGCGTGAGCGACGTACAAAACGGAAAACGAACGAAAGGACACGTTGCATTCTGGCAAGCGATGAAAACCGAGTGAACAACTCAAGTGGAGATGACGATACATTGGCGACAAGAGTCGAAGTGACGTTAGGCCTGGTCTCGGGCAATTGGTCAGGACTCAATGGCGTGAATTTGGACTTGGGCCATTGCTCTTCCGGCCGTCCCAAAAACTCTGGGCCATTCCAATAAATATCCGATGACATCGCAGCCCTGGGTAGAAGCCCGCGGGAAGCAGGGTCCGCGGGATTCTCGGCGGTCGACACGTGACTCCACTTGCAGGCAGGGACAAGCTGGTGGATTTTGGCGATTCGATTAGTGATAAAAATCTTAAAATATTTTTGATCCGATGTCAGCCATGACAAAACGATGGATGAATCGGTCCAGGCACGAAGACAAGTTATGGAGATCTCGGACGACAGAACCTGACGGACATGGTGGAGTGTTTGAGCCAGCAATAGCGCCCCGCATAGTTCCAAACGTGGTATAGACGGAGAATCGTTGGCGACGGCAGTTTTGATAGGGGCGACCTTCGTTTTACATGTAATAAATTTGACTAATATGTCCCCCGCGGCGTCAACACTGCGCATGAATATGGTGGCCGCGTATCCTTTGGTCGATGCATCCGCGAAGCCCATCAATTGAATATCTTGCTGATGTACAGCCGGAATGTACCGAGGGATTGATAGGCCAAACACATCATTTAGCTCCAAACAAAATTGACGCCATGTCGATAATAACTCGTCGGTAATGAGATCATCCCACCCAAGCTTGCTGCACCACAGCGATTGCATAAAGCACTTTGCCCAAAGTAACAACGGACCCAGCGCGCCTATAGGATCAAACAAACGTGCTATGACTGAAAGGACTTGGCGTTTGGTTGAGGAAGTTTGTTGAACACTGGTATGGTAGGCGAAGTTGTCATTATTCGTGTTCCAATGAAGACCGAGGACTTTGACCGACTGCTCATCTCGTGGATCAAAGGATACGGAATCTATTCGATCTTCAGGACGGAGAGACTCGAGAATGAGGGCACTATTACTCGTCCACTTGCTCAACTCACAAGCTCCACCACGAAGTAAGTTGACAATATCGTTCTTTCGGCGTAATAATTGTTCTTCGGTGTCTGAACCTATAACAATGTCGTCCACATAAGCTGACTGAGTGAGAACACCCTTCGCCAACGGGAATCGGTGACCATCTTGGGCATCAAGTTCATGTAAGCACCGGATTGCAAGGTAGGGTGCACAGTTAAGGCCATAAGTGATGGTACATAGTTGAAATTCCTGCAGGTCATCGGTGGGGGAATCACGCCAGAATATGTGTTGGAATACGCGATCTTCCGAACGAATAAGGATTTGTCGGTACATCTTGACAATATCGGCGGTCAGAATGTATTTGTGTAATCGGCAACGCAGTAGAATGTCACGCAAATCCACTTGCAGTTTAGGTCCGGTGCACAAAACATCATTCAAAGAACGACCAGACGAAGAGACTGAGGAAGCGTCGAAGACGACTCGTATTTTTGACATATCACCATCGGACTTGAATACGGCGTGATGTGGAATGAAATAGATGCCCGGTGACGGGGCTGGCACCATGTGTCCCAGCGAACGATAGGTGGACATGAACTGGCGATACGCCGCATACAGCGCGGGATCCTTGGCCAATCGCTTTTCTAGATTATAGAATCTTTTCATTGCTATGGAACGCGAATCACCTAGCCCGTGACGCGATGTACCTTGCTGTTGAGTTGAACCGGTGAACAAATGGCGAAACGGTAGGGCGACACAAAATCGACCTGTCGTATCACGCGAGGTAGACTTTATAAAATATTCTTCGCACCACTGGTTTTCCGTGGTGGGCGACGACGGGGCGGCGGGTTCTTCGATCAACCAGAATTTTTTAATTAAATCGTCGATTGAAGACGGAGCGATTGCGGTGGTCAGCGTGACTGGAGGTGACTTGTTCGGAGTAGAAAATGAGCCGAAAATTATCCAGCCAAGCTGAGTGTCAAGGGCCGATGGTAAACCCGAGTGATGTTCCACACCCGCGTGTGGGCGGATCAGACTTGGTAGGATATCCGCACCGAATAGAACGTCGATGCGAGACGGGATGTCGAATTTGTCATCGGCGAATCGAAGGTGTTGATATTGTTGACGCACGGTCGCTGGTAACCGAGTAGCTGGCATGGCAGTGGTAATTTGTTTTAGAACAATTAAGTCAACAGACGGGAATAAATAATCTGGTTTAACGTGTGAGGAAAACTGACAACTGGTTATACCTTGAACGTGGGACACAGGACTTTGTGCGAAACCTACGATGTCAGACTTGTAACGACGTTTCGAAAGTCCAAGCCGCGCTGCACAATCACCAGTCATGGCGGAAATCTGCGAGCCACTATCGAGCAGTGCGCGTACGCAGTGTACTTGTTCCCACGCATCCTTAATGTGAACAATCGCTGTACCTAGTACGACGGTAGAATTGGCGCAGGCGGCACCGACAAACGAGCTAGAGTCACCACTCGACGTGGTGGGTTGGGGTACCGGGTTACTATTCGAAGTCGTATTATCTACAATTGACGTTCGATTTTGTTCACGATGTAGTAGGGTGTGATGACGCTTACTGTTGCACGAAAAACAACCCTTGGTTGACGGACACGTATTGACCATATGACTCGAACTCAAACACGCGAAACACAATTTACGAGCTAATACAGCATCTCGTCGTTTATCAACAGTCATTCCGGTGAGTTTCGGACATTGATATATTCTATGATCGGGCTTATCACAATATAAACAATTCCTAGTCTTATATTTAGTCGAAGCGGACGTAGTAGCAGCGAACACTGATTTAGTCGATTTGGTATGTTTACCGCGAACATCCGGTTTTTCGAACGGTTTTTCGTTGCGACCGACTTTATTAGATTTGGTAAGATTTTCCAAAATCTTACATCGATGTTGCACAAAATTTACTAATTCGTCAAAAGTCGGAATAGTTGACTGTGACGTACTAGATTCGAACAGTTGTAAAGTGATCGGGTCGAGAACGCGAGAGCACATATGGAAAAGCAAAAAACTCGAAAGGTCAGCGACCCCCAGCGATTTAATTATTGATACATTTTCCTTAAATGTATTAACGAACTCAACTAAAGCTGGTAGTGATTCATGAGCGATTGGTTTAAAGGCGAATAATTTGTCCATGTGAGCGGAAGCTAACAAACGTTTATTGTTGTAACGCTCGGACAACGCGTCCCACGCGATCGGGTAATTAGCCGCGGACAACGGTATAGATTTAATAATAGCCAACGCTGAACCAGATAAACACGACAGTAGATGATGAAAACGCTGTGCGTCATCTATGTGTTGGTTATCATGTACGAGTGATATATATATATATCGCGAAACGATCGCCACGATAGTAAGTTGCCGTCGAACATAGGTAATTTAATTTTTGGTAACGCGACGAATTGTTGTTGTGGCACGGAATTGGTGAACGACGAAGACGACGATTTACTTTCGGAAGTAGTCACGGGAACGGCACTCGCGACAATTGTTTTTATTTCAAGGCGTAAGGATTCCATGGAAGTAATCAACGGACGATCAGCCTGTTCAAACTCGGCAATACGGTCAACATCGATTAATGCATTAATAATGATATCTTGTTGGTGATGAAATTGTTCGACAAACCTATTTAGTTCCTCAGCGTGAATAATCAACGACGGTATTTTTCCAATATCAGCGCGTGCCTCTAATGCTGTGGCGTGAATATGTTTAACCGAATTTAATATATTATCGCGTTTGACGCGACTTCGCAGTAGAACTTTTTCCGGATCCTCTTCTTTCTTTGTTGGTGCCATGACGATACGGATTAAATTAATATGTGATGAGGTACGATTGTGACGAAGTAATTACACGAAAATAAAATCCGGCTCGAACGGACCAAAACAATGTGCGACAGACGGCTGCACCTGTAAAGCCGATGACGAATACGTGCGCGCACGGACGGCGGTCAACACGTTACGCGTCGGGCGTGTAGTTACTTATGTCGAAAACCGGTAGAGATCCCTGTAAGGAGGAGAGAGTGAGAGAGAGATAGTGGACTGTATAACTATAAGGACATGAATATAAGATAACTAATAACATTGAGTTTGATGGTGTGGCAATGTACAGAACAATATTTATTGTTGGCGTTCTGCAATTCAAATATCTTACGTACTAGTGTTAGTAATAGTATTTGTCATGGCACGATCACAACTCGATCGGCAAAACACTACTATAATAATTCAATATATGATAATACAAAAAAAAAAACGTATGGGTCGCGTAATGCGAGTAATAAATGTAAACAATAACAAACAAGATAATCGTGTGTACGACCTGATACGAAGAAAGTTCGATGATACCACGGTGAGAGTGCGGCAACTGACCCGGTTCGACGGTGAGACGGTGACAACGGACGTTGAACTGGTGTGCAGCACTTGCACCTACGTCGAACGTGACGAACAGGTACGACGACACCACGTATATACGGCCGGTAACGACGGCGGGCGAAAACACGTGGGCGCGAATGCAAGTTAACAAATTCTGAGCACGGCTCGGGTTGCGGGACGGACGTCGTCCACAACGACACAACAATACAAAAAAAAACTAGTTGAGCGCACCGCGTTCGGTGAGTTCGCACTGCGTCAAGCGAACGGACGGAAACCACGTGGACGTGTAGGTGCACGGCCCGGGGCGCACAGCGAAAAGATCGGGCAGGCGAAAAAAAAATAAGCCGTGGGTTCGGCAAACACGGATCGCGGACGCGATGTGTTGGTGAGCGCGAGGGCTCGGGTGCACAAAAAAAAACAATAAAACGCACAATGGTGATTTACGACGACGGGGCGTCGGTTCGCGACAAAGAGAAACATGCAGCTCGTGCAGTCTGCCTAGACGGCTGGAAAACGACAACGGCCAGCGGCGGCGCAACGGCGACGGGTGGCTAGATGCGACAGCGCGGTTCCCCACTTCGTGAGGTCCAAGTCCGCTCTCACAGCTTATCGGTGGCGGCGGACGCATATAATGCGCAAAAATATCATATGTCGATTATGTACCCAACAATAACCTTCGGGAAAAAGGTGTTCGGGAAAATAGGTTTCGGGTTTTCGGACTTTCGGGCAAAATACTATTCGGGAAAAAATTAATTCGGGTAATTCGATTCGGGAAAAACGGCGGGTACCATGATCATCAATATTTTGAGGAAACTAAAAAATATGAAATGAAACATTCTTGTTTTTATTTTGCACTTTACCAGATTATATTTGGATTAAACGTTCGATTCAACAAAGAAAGTCTTAAATTAATCGAACTGGTTGGGAATTTGGTTAGGTCAAAATGAGTATTTATCTGCTACCTTCGACCATCGACCAGTAAACTTATCATTTATACATTTTACCTATCTGGGAACAACTAAAAAAATTAATCGTCAAATGGTTAATATAATATTAATATTCCATGTTAATCATTCAGGCTTTATGTAAACTGTGCAGATTTATCAAATTACGTGGCGCAGATTACCTCAAAATGAATAATTAGATGTTACGAAAATTGCTTGTAGTTTTTTTTAAGTTTTAGTGCAGATCACAGACAACCAGAGGCGTGCTCAAGGGAGAGTCATGACTCATGAGGTTCGACCCCCTCCTAATATAATGATGTATATGTTATTTCACAAAAATATGAAGTCAATCTCCTCACCATAGAAAAATCATGAGCACGGCGTTTTTGCAGACAACACATCATGTAACTGAAAATGTACCAATATTAGCACGCGATGGCGGCTATCTTTAAAAACTGCCTTACATATAAATATATAATCCTTAAAATATTTCCATCTTTCCGATCCCAAACCGCAATGGTCAAGGGCCATCCCTTTTGAGCCCTCTCCTTAATTACCTAGTCACACCACTGTTTAAAACGTATCTACTACCGTACTGGTTTATGTACCGACAAAAGAGGGTACTTTAAAGTGGTGTAAATTAAAAGTTTTGTAGCGACAAGAGGGAATAAATTTAATTTTGTTTTTGTTTTATTTAGTTTTTATGAGCCACGAACTACCTATAAAAACTTAAAAGTGGCGCAAACTACCAATATTAATTTTTAAATGTAAGGCAAATTACGTATGTATTTTTATTTAATTTGTGAGGAGAGGGGTAGATTTTTGATGTAAATTACATACGCTCGTATCTTTATACTATGTATGGTACGAGTTTTAAATGGTTTTTAGTTTTCGCATTTTATAATGCGATCGTTTGCTACCATAAAAATTTCGGTGGAAAAAAGTAGTGACGAACAATTGATTATGGTTGACTATTACATTTACAGGAGCTAACAAATATTTGATGTTTGCAAAATTAATATGGCGGCAATATTTCAATAACATTTAACAGCATACCTAATGTCAGCTATTAATTTATAACTTCGTTATTGTACTGAAACTTAAACTGCTGTTCAATTATTATAATGCGCATTGTGTACAATTGTATTTAAATGTGGCACTTGTCGTGCAATCGTAGTCGTAAATATTATACCAAAACCCGAAACGATTACATAAATCAGGCACGCAGATTTATTATTCAATTAAATATTTGATTATACCCAACTATTATTGGAGTTTTTTGAAATTTATTTTGTTTAAGTGTTGTCAAATTAGTTCACTCTTACCATATGTTGTATAATTTGTACCGTTTAGCTTATATTGTTTTGTTTACATTTTACATATTATTATTATATGGTAATTAATTATTAAATTAAATGCTTGTTTTAGTATACCTACATGCAATAACCTAATTATACATTACAAAACGTTTATCATACATTTTTGTGAGGGTTGGCTAAGAATAATAATTAGATCACAGTTAATGTAAAATATAAAATTTTTTAATGTATAATTGAATAAAAAAAAAACGGGTAAGTGGATGTCGCTCTGCTGTACATTAGGGGGTGGGGTGGACCTCTGACTAGTGTAGGTTAAATTTAAATGTAATGATTGGTATCATTGTATACGAAAAACGATTCTGAACGGAGATGATTTTTCAGTCTATATAGGATATTATATTTAAATATTGTCATATATTCTATTTTAAAACAAATTTTTTTTTTTTTTTTTATTCAACTAAAAAAACATCAACAACAAAGGCTATTAGTTTTTTGTTAAGATACAATTTTAAGGAAATTACAATGTTTATATGATGCTAACTACATATGGTTACTTTTTAAATTAATGTTACAATTTTTTTTTTTTTTAACAATATGTTTAAATTTTGTTGTATAAATCCGATCCTTTAAGAAAGGCTATCATGTTCGATGTGGTCTCGTTGCTCGGTCCCAGAGCTCCATACAAGTTGGGTGGAATGTTGTATTTCTCCAAAACTTCTGAATATTGATAAACTCTGTTATTATATGTTTCACAGTTAGTGTAACCCCGCAGGCTAAACAAATATTTTATTTTTCAATTAGGACGCATTTTGTATAAGTCATGGTTAATCAATTTTTCCAAAAACATTGCATGTAGTTATCATAATTTTTCAAAATACCTTATATTATCATAGATATAAATCATATACCTGGTTTGAGGATAAATCGTTATCGTTACGCGATTTCATAAAAATTTTATACTCAAACGCTCAAAACATTTTTCCTATAATGACGCTTCAAATTTTCTCTATAGCTTTTTGAAGCAAAACTTATGGAAAACTTAGTGTTGAATTTTTTATCATATATATATATAAACAATTTTATGAATTTTGAACAACAAAATAATTTGCAAATATTCATGGTTTTGGCGAATTTTTGTCAATATTTGAACTTCAAATACTAATAAAAAAAAATCGTGCCCATGTATTCTTATAATTTTTTAATCACTATAAGAATAACTTATGAGGAACTTTGTATTAAATTTTCTAGTATTTTGATAGAGCCAAAAAATTTTTATTAACACTTAAAAAAAAAATTTTCAGACAAATTGAAAATTTCAGTTGTCTAAATAAATACCTCAAAAAAAGTCAAAATATTTTGAAAATTAAATCATGTAAAGAAAATGATTAGTTTTTGAATTACAACCATATAAAAATATCGATTTGGTCGAAAATCGGTTTTGCGTGAAAATTTCCGTTTTTCTGTCAATTTTTTTTTGTTTTCTCGATTTTTATGAAAACTGATGGAAATGTCTACTTTTGACCTCTATAATACACCAAGGTTCTTCACTTTTACATCGGAAACCACCCCCTAAGTTTGAAACCGAAGTATTATTTCGACTAGTTATGCTGTACACAGACACAAAAACAAAAAAAAAATAAAAAAAAAACACACACATCATTGTAAAATCAATACAATCATCACTTCGTTCAGAATCTAAAATGACAGAAAAACGGAAATTTTACGCATAACCAGTTTTCGACCAAATCGATATTTTTATATAGTTGTAATTCAAAAACTAATCACTGTAAATACTTGAAATTTTCACCAAATGTTAATGTTAGTGATATCTATATACAGTTTAATTTTCAAAATATTTTGACTTTTTTTGTGATATTTATAGACGACTGAAATTTTCAATTTGTCTGAAATGTTTAACAACCAAAAAAACATGAAAATTATTTATAAGGTTCCTTATGAGTTGTTCTTATTGTAGCTAAAAAAAATTAAAAATCGTAAGTCACAAGTTTTTTTAATAAGCGTTTATACGAGTAGTTCAAATTTTTACGAAATCTGTCGAAAACGCGAAAATTTTCAAGTAATTTTGAAGTTGAAAAATCATAAAAATTTTTGTGTTTATAACTAAGGATTAAAAATACAAAACTAAGTTTTCCATAAGTTTTCCTTCAAGTAGCTATACAGAAAATTCGAAGTATCATTATAGGAAAAATTTTAAGTACGTTTGAATTTTAAATTTTTACGAAATAGCGTAACGATAACGATTCATCTTCAAACGATTTTAAATAATTGTTATTATTCAAAAAGTATATGAAGTAGATACTTGAAAATATTACCAGTTATTAAGATTGGCATTTTCTTTACATGATTTAATTTTCAAAATATTTTGACTTTTTTTGAGGTATTTATATGGACAACTGAAATTTTCAATTTTTCTGAAAATTGAGTGTCGATAAAATTTTTATGGCCCTATCAAAATACTTGAAAATTTAATACAAAGTTCCTCATAAGTTATTCATATAGCGATTAAAAAATTACAAAAATACATAGGCACGAGTTTTTTTTATTAGCATTTGAAGTTCAAATATTGACTTAATACGTAAAAATTACGGCAATTTTCAAATTATCTTAGATCGAAATTCATAAAAGTTTTTCCTTTTAATTTTAAGATTTAAGAATTTAATACAAGGCTCATAATATATTTTTACAATAGCAGTTGAAAAATAAAATAAATGTATAGCCACATTTTTTTTTTACGTGCATTCAAATTTTAATTTTGACAACAAACGTAAAAACTAAAAATCACGAAAATTCGTAAATTATTTTATTCTAGAAATTCATAAAAAATTTTCCATTTATACCTAAGATTTGAAAATTTAATACAAGGCTCCTAAAATATTTTTACAATAGCAGTTGAAAAATATAAGAAATTTATAGTCACATTTTTTTTTTTTTACAAGCATTTAAATTTTAATTTTGACAACATACGTAAAAATCACGAAAATTCGCAAATTAATATAAGCTAGAAATTCATAAAAAATTTTCTTTTTAAATCTAAGATTTGAAAATTTAATACAAGATTCCTTACAAATTTGTCAATCTTTATCACAAAAAAAATGTCCACCGGAAATTCAAATTAAATTTTTATTAGCATTTGGATTTCAAATATTGACAAAAATTCGTCAAAACCATGAATATTTGCAAATTATTTTGTAGTTCAAAATTTATAATATTGTTTGTATTTATATCTAAGGTTATAAAATTTAACACCAAGTTTTCCATAAGTTTTGTTTCAAATAGCTATAGAGAAAATTTGAAGCGTCAACAATGTTTTGAGCGTTTGAGTTTTAAATTTTTATGAAATCGCGTAATGATAACGATTTACCCTTAAACCAGTTGTTTACCCGGCGATCCTTAAAACCAGATATCGCCTGGTACGCGGTTCTCAGGACGGTTGTGAAGTAAGGCAATTTATAAAGCAATTAAATAATAACAAGTTTTTCTGACTATCAGGAGGATGTATTGTTCCACATGAGCATTAGGTAATTAATTATGAAACAATATTACAATAATAATACAGGGGGGAAATGGGGATCACCGACTGAGCTGCCTCCCTGGCTGGTGTCTTGAGCTGATGGACTGTAGATGCTGAGCTGCTGAACTGTACCACGGGTGCGAGCGGATGCCCCGTTGTGTCGTGGAGCAATGAGCGGTCAACTACGCACGTGGACGCGACGTATTTAAGAGTAGGTAAAACTACACGGAGCTGATTATTACGAGCTTAAAGATTCACAAACGAATCACAGACTGGACGACGACAGTCAATTGGATGAGCAACACGAGCTGAGCGACCGAACAGCCTCAATGTCTGAAAAAACTATAGAACACGTTTTCCGGAGTACTTCCAAACGGGAAAAGATGGCTGACGGGCGAGCGAGTAGAGCGAACGCAAACACGAAGCTGTGTTGCACTCGTTGAACAACAAAAACAAAAAGTGACGCGGACGACCGACCTCGCCAGCGCCGAGCGCCGGTAACGGTCACCGGTAGTGTTGCCACCATTGCGGCTGCTGGCGCACCGCGCCCACGAACATGGTTACTGATTACCTATTCGATTACCGTGGTGGTCAACACAGCGCGACCACCGACGGCGGCAGCTCTGTTATCACACGGAGCGAACATACTCCCCCTTGCAAGTCCCAGCTGACTTGGAATAAGAAGTTCGGTCTGTGCTGAGAGATGTTGGAGCTGGGAGCCTTGAACGGAGCAATTGAGCAGTTGAGCAGTTGAACGGATGAACGGAGCAGTTGAGCAGCCCAGAGCGATGATCGGGTTTTCTTTACAAAGGGGCAACATTATTAACATTTTTTTTTTTTTTGAAAATATAACAAATCTACGGTGTTCGCCGAGCTAAAATAACCATGTTTAACATTATCATACAAAATTAATTATCAATTTAGTTACATTGTTCTCCTTTTATCATAGTTAAAAAACATAACAATATAGTAACAACATAATACCTGAAAATAAACAAAAGTAAAAACAATAAACATTGCTATACCCACTGGATCCAGAGGTGGAGCAACCGGCCCAACATCCTTAAGCAGGCGTGATGGCTGATAAAAAAAACAATTAATTACAGTTTATAATACATAATGATCTCAGCCATAGCGGACGAGTATAAGGGTGCAAGGGAAAACTAGTGGACGGAAATACATCTAATTAGTACCTATCGTGTCTTACAAATCTGTAGGTAACGGTACTAACTTCACGACTGGTCTAGTGAACACTCCCTGGTTGGTCCTAACCTTTGCCACCCGCACTATCTTATCTGTGCCCGGATACACCTCGATTACTCTACCTAAAGGCCAAGTAAGAGGGGGGGTGTCGCTAATTTTTACTACCACCATATTACCGACTTCGACGTTGTTGCTATCTTTGATCCACTTTCCACGAACTTGGAGAGTATTTAAATATTCCTGGGACCAACGTCGCCAAAAGAACTGGAAGGCCTGCTGGAGGAGCTTCCAGCGAGTCTGCAGTCCCGTTTGCGTACTGGTAATCACAGGTTCCGACATCGACATCAGAGGACGACCAACCAAGAAATGACCGGGTGTTAAGCATTCCAGGTCATTCGGATCCGATGATGCTGGTACTAGAGGACTCGAATTTAAGGCAGCTTCTACTCGACACAACACCGTGGTAAACTCCTCTAACGTCCAAACTTGAGAGTTCATGGCCCGAAGGAGCAATGACTTAGCCGACTTAACGGCAGCTTCCCAAATTCCTCCAAAATGGGGAGCACCAGGAGGATTGAAATGCCATTCGCACGCCAACTGCCCAGAGAACTGATCTCTATTGTCTGGATGATTGACTAACTGTTGCAGCTGCTTCGCTGCACCGACAAAATTGGTGCCACAGTCTGAATAGATCGACGACGGTAGACCACGACGAGCCACGAATCTATCCAACGTTAATCGAAAGGCCTCGGTGGACAGGGCAGAAACTGGTTCCAAGTGTACCGCTTTGATGGTCATACAGACGAATACCGCAATGTATACCTTCTTCACGATACGCGCTTTTCGCAGGCTGAGCTCCTTCATTTGTAAGGGACCGGCATAATCTATGCCAACTACAGAGAACGGATGAGCTTCCTGGACGCGAAACCTAGGCAGATCAGCCATCATAGGTTGAGGGTTGACGGGCTTGGTCCTTGCGCATATTGTGCACCTGCGGATCACCCGATGGACCACAAGGCGAATGCCCACGACCCAGAAACGCCTATGAACGAGTGCGGTTAGTAACCGCGGACCGGCATGGCACGCGTAGCTATGCCAATGGCGAGTAACGAGCATCGCCAAGTGAGCTTCCTTCGGTATCAGCATCGCATGTCTTCGACGTTCGGACCACTTCGTGTTTTGAAGACGGCCTCCTACACGGACTACCCCGAATGCGTCCAAGAACGGAGAAAGGCGAGCAATCCCTTTACGCTGAACTTCCTCACCACGTGTTAAATTGCTGATAACATCTCGGAAAAAATGACCCTGTGCACTTTTCACGACCGTGATTAGAGCCGTGTCCAGCTCGGACTGTTTCAGGAACCCGGATTCGACATCCATCCTACGACACCTCGATATGAAACGGCGAAGTCGAGCTACTACCCGGATCATATGGTCGAAGGAGGAGAACCGAGCATACCATTCCTCTAGCGGATGACTTTGTGCCACTACACACACTAGCTGCACTTCCGGCAGCTGATCCAGAGTTAGTCTGCTAGTTCCCGTTGACCAACTGTCGACACTCGATAACAGAAAGGTTGGTCCCTTCCAATACAATGCCGCCTCCTTGAGTTCAGACGGGCGAAGTCCCCGAGAAGCACAATCTGCAGGGTTGAACTCTGACTGAGCATGTAACCACCGGCAAGCAGGAATGATGGTTTGAATTTGGCAAATGCGGTTAGACACGAAAGTCTTGAACGAGGTGTGGGGGTTGCTCAACCATGAGAGCACAATGGTTGAATCCGACCAGGCGAAGACATTCGAGATCTCAATTTGGGGTTCCAGAGCGCGTTTAATTCTTCCCAACCACAGAGCCAGTAGCACTGCTCCGCTCAATTCGAGCCGTGGAATTGAGGAGGTCTTCATTGGAGCTAACTTCGTTTTGGACCCGAGAAGATATACACCTACACTTCCTGCCTTGGTCGTGACACGAAGGTAAACAATCGCTGCATACCCTTTCGTGGACGCGTCAGAGAAACCGCACAAATCATAGCTACATCCAGCGGAGCAGCCGATGTAGCGTGGAATCTTAATTCCGACAAGCCGGCCTAAGGACTGATAGAAATCACACCAATCCTCAGCTATGTCCGATGGAAGTTGATCGTCCCAACCAATCTGTGCGACCCACACACGTTGCATGATTGACTTGGCATAGAATGTTGCTGGCGCCAACAGTCCTAATTGATCGAAAATTCTGGCGATCATGGATAGCACTCCACGTTTGGTAGGGATCATTTTGAAATTGTTAATGCTGAAGGAGAAATAATCTTGATCGTGATTTCACCGCATCCCCAGTACGTGCGTAGCATCATTTTGCTCAAATGCTAGCGGATTTCCAGAGCAATCTTCCGGACGTAGGTGCTCCAGTAATTCCGGAGTATTGCTTGCCCATTTCTTCAACTCCAAGCCGGACCTGGCGAGCGTGTGGATTAGATTAGATTGAAGTGTTTTAGCCGCTTCCAACGACTCCACACCCACACATATATCATCCATATAGGTTTGATGGCGCAGAGCTCCCTTCACATCTGGAAAACTCTCACAGTCCGTTTCGGCGATGTAGCGGAGGACCCGTAACGCTAAATAGGGCGCACTATTAACTCCATACGTGACTGTATTAAGCGTATATTCCTTCAGCGATGCTTGTGACGTGTCCCTCCACAGGATGTATTGGTAGCCCCGATATTGAGGCAACACCTCGATCTGGCGATACATCTTGCATATATCGGTGGTGAAGGCCACTTTGTGTACGCGGAATCCAATCAGAACATCCACGATGTCCTGCTGCAGTTTCGGCCCGACCAATAAACATTGATTGAGAGAGACACCTGAATGGCATTTCGCTGACGCGTCAAACACCACTCTCAATTTGACACTGTCCCCTTCTAACTTCTGAATCGCATGATGGGGAATGAAGTATTGACCGGGACCTTCTGCGAGAGTCATATGACCTAGGCTCTCGTAATCGAGCATGAACTTGCGATATGCATTATAAAGCACTTCATCGGCAGACAGTTTCCTCTCCAGCTGCAGGAATCTGTTTAGCGCCACTTGTCGTGAACCTGGAAAATCTTCAACTGGACGGCCGGTGCGGAAGGGAAGAGGTACCGCGAACCGACCTCGAGCATCCCTGCGCATCTCCGAACTGAACAGTTCTTCGCACAATCCGTCTTCGGTGAACTGAGGCGGAGCAGCTTCAGGTTCCTCCGACTTCCAAAACCTTTCCATGATGGATTCCATGGATGATACCAGCGACACCAACATGGCTTGTGCGCTAATTTCTGGGTGCTCCTGAACCGGACCAATTAGCACCCAACCAAATACTGAACTGTAAACGGTAGGGAAACCTGGACCCAGCGAGCTGCACTTGTTCAACCAGACTTGGGGAAATATATCCGCGCCAATGAGCATCTCAACTGGAGCTGGTTCATCGAAGCTTGGATCGGCCAATATCAGATGGCTGCATTTGGCACGTACCTGAACTGGCAGTTGTCGAGCTGGCATATCTGACGTGATATTAGAGAGTACCCAAGGCTTGACCTGGACCGCTGGCGTTGGTTCATCCCTTGGCTGGATCGTCAGCTGAACAATACTCTGCACATCCGGAACCTTCTGGCCGGAGAGACTAGTCACAGGTACTGTCCATCGCGAGGGCTGTAATCCCAATCGGTTACAGCAAGCCGATGTGATTGCACTGATCTGCGATGCCGAATCGATCAGAGCACGCACGGTCTGGCAACTGCCAATTGTATCTCGTACATGTACCAAAGCGGTCCCGAGCAAGACAGTTGGAGCTTGTTGGCGGCCTAACATGGCGGCCGGAGGAGCGGATTTCGACGGTTCCTGGTCTCGATGTAGTAGCGCATGATGGCGCCTCTTGCATATGGAGCACGAAGAGGAACACTTAAACGACATATGACCGTGAATCAAACAGACCATGCAAAGGCGATGCGTGCACACCACCTTGTAGCGCTCATCGACCGAGCAAGCCTTAAATTTCGCGCAATCAGCTAGCTGGTGAGCACCGGAGCAAACGTAACACGACCCCGAGGTAGATTTGGTCGAGGAATGTTTGGACGTTGATACTAATGCGGTCTTCGATTCCCGGCGAAAACCAGTTTTCTTGAGGTTGGCCGACTTAGAGGAGCTTCCTGCCGGTTGGCGTATTTACATATCCCACTTGAATTGAGCACCATAGTGCTAAATTCAGAAACGATTTGGAAACCAAAAAATTAAATACATTCCCTACTGGTATTCAGCATTCATATTATATTATATCATATTGTCAATAATCTTTTAAGACTATATATATTATATTTTTTATAAGTATTTTATAATATTGAAAATTTTCAATTTGACAGGTTATAAATTATAATTATAAGTAAAACAGTTTCTAATGTTAATATGAATAATATGAATATAAATATTAAAATATATTTAATGAGTTACTATGATTTAAGAATAAAATTTTGTTCACAAATTTTTACTTTTATTAGGTAGGTACCTAGGAATATTTTAACAGTATTTGATTGCCAAACATTATTTTTTCTTCTTCTTTATTTGTGTTTATGTATAGGTAACTAATAACTATTATTGTATAATATTTTGGTAATCTAATTACTTAATGCTATTTTAATTATTCATAAGTATAGCAATGGTTTGAAATAAATAAATTCAAACAAAATTAATTTTTGTTGAATCATTAGGTTTTGTTATTGAAATTAATAGTTTATTTTAAAAAGACATTTATGGGTTAAGTTAATAAGTTATTAAGCATTAAATATATTTACTTTTATTTTTCCTAATATATATGGCAATAGGTTATATCATCATTATATAATAAATATATAAGGTTAGGTAAGTTACATTATATGGTCATAAACAAAATTATAATACATATTGTATTATATCATAATGTTATCATGTTTATAATATCTTTATCAATAAATTATCATATACTATTTTATTTGAATAAATCTATTTTTAGCACGGTCATACATTTGATTATTAAATATTACGCATATATCAGCACTCTAATTGTCCTAATATTTATATTTTCATGCATTTTCATAATGTTATCATGTTATCAATAATCTTTTAACTAATCATTATTTTACTGTTTTAAGTTTTTAATTTTTATCTTCATTATAATACATGCTTAATAAGTAATTTACAAGATGGAAAATTTTGAATTTGACAATTACTGTCAGGTTATAAGTAAAACAGTTTCTGAAATATTTTTGAAAACCAAACTGGAGTACAGTCATGAATCTTATAGTACTTCATGTGATGAATGGATTCAGAAATATTCTCTAGAAACTAAAAAGAATTGGATTGTTAAATCTACTTATCCAAAGAAACAAAGATATTTGTATCGCAAAGACTATGTGTGTCAACACTTTTCTAGAAATAAAACTCTATTGAATTTAAGTAATAGCATTGATTATAGAATATAGAATAGTTTAGATTATAGAATAGTCTATTCTATAATCAATGGTAATAGTAACAGAACACGACTAAGAAATATGAATTGCAATGCTATCATCAAAATAACTGTGAAGAAAGATACTGCAGTCGATACAAGAAAAAAAGATAAATATATTAGACAAGGATTAAATACTGAAATAAAGGTAAGTGTCAATGTGTTACTTATGGGCTATGGGCCGTAACACGTTTGGGCACAAAACGATATTTTTACCTGAGATTCGGAAAAACGATTGGGAACACACGTTTAGGTACACTTTTTTCAGACCCCAAAAAGCAATACAACGTTTGGGTGATAAAATATTTTTAAAATAATACTACGTTTGGGTACCAACGTTTAGGTGCACATTTTTTACTTATATACTTTTACATTTTATCTTTTAGAGCCTATTAGCGTTACCCAGGAGACACCACGAGGAGGTTGGCTCTTAATAGTCTCCCAAAAATGTTTATTTATTTATTATTATTATTATTTTTATTATTATTATTATTATTTATTATTTATTTATTTATTTATTTATTTATTTAAATCATTAAATATATTTTAATATTTATATTCATATTATTCATATTAACATTAGAAACTGTTTTACTTATAATTATAATTTATAACCTGTCAAATTGAAAATTTTCAATATTATAAAATACTTATAAAAAATATAATATAATAATATAATATATATAGTCTTAAAAGATTATTGACAATATGATATAATATTATATGAGTGCTGAATACCAGTAGGGAATGTATTTAATTTTTTGGTTTCCAAATCGTACCTGAATTTAGCACTATGGTGCTCAAATCAAGTGGAATATGTAAATACGCTGCCGGTTGTACACCTGCATTTTCAAGAACATGGATTCTCGATTTAACGAACTTGATCGCGCTCTGGATCGACGGATATTCTTCATTGTTTTCAGCCTCGAAAAGACGCCTCGAGAATGTAGGTAGACACCTAGCAGCCAATGAAAATAACAGAAACGACGCTAGATCCGGGATCTGGAGCGTCTCCAGGATCGTGATGTTTTCATCGAATACCGACATAAATGTCTGCAGAGCTGCAAGATTTTCGGAATTCGCGGCGGGAGCGGCTATTAACTTTTCAATTATTGACGATGCTAACCTGCGCGGCTTATCGTAGCGTTCGATCAATGCGTCCCAGGCAAGAGTAAAAGACTCATTTGATATCGAAAATCCCTTGATGACTTCTTGCGGGTCAGCTTGTAGACACCCCACGAGGTAATAAAACTTGGTAACGTTCGGGATCTTATCGTTGTTAGCCACCAAATTGACGAACATGTCCCTAAAGGCTGGCCAGTTCTGGCATTCACCATCAAAAGTAGGCAGGGGAATTTCAGGCAACCTCATAGGTGCCACAGCCAACGGAGGGTAGGGTGCTGGGCAACCCCTCAGCAGAAGAACTTGCTTGGTCAATTATACCATCATACGGTACTTGTTGAACCGTACCGACGCTAAAAATTGGAGTTGGTTGAGATGCCTTGTACAAGGTCTTAGCTTCTACCACCAAAGCATGAATCTCAGTTTCCAAGTTCACAGAAAACCCCCAACAAATCCGATTCGGTAAGTATGTCTAGAAGATTATTGTTCTCAGCAACAAAGCTGGCCCACAAGCCATCAATATCGACGATAGCCACAGCTAATTGAGCTCTACTAACTTCATCAGTAGCTGAGCTTGTGGCCAATATGTGTATCTGGCGAATTCGAGCGATGACTTGGTCCCTACGCAGGATTGCACGCTCCTTCGCACGAGCATCACGTTCCCCAGCCATTATACTGACTGCACCAAGCAGTTACAAGGCCAGAGACTAACAATATTGAACTAGAGCGAGAGCAAATTGCTAGTTGAAGCCAATATCATTTCAAGGGTATGATCAAAATTAAATTCAAACAATAAAATTACTAATACTGGTATAACACAGTACAAACGTTGATCAACGATGCCGAAAAACCAATGAACAAATACATAAATACCGAATGAGCACTATAAAAAGACCATGAACGAGTCAAATAATAAAGTATAAACAATCATTGACTATGATGCAGGCAATAACTAAGCAAACGGCAAAATACTCACTAACTCACAAACAATATCATAACTATAAACAGTTAAAACTAGTCCAAACAACAGGAAAACGCCTAATTAATTCAAACTTGAACAGAACTCAGGTGTATCCAGGCGGTGCAGTACTAAATATAATATTAAAATTAATTATACTAACTATGAACAAGTTAGACAACCCATTATGCACTATAAAACCTCCATTTGAGCAACCTAGAGTGGATAATATAGAACAAATAATCAAATAATAATATATTGTGTAATAGTACAATACCTGCTCCATGGTACGACCCACGACGTACACCTAAATATTAAACTATATAATAATGCAATTTAAAGCTACTGCACTAAGGGTGAGTGATAAGGACTGTTAAAACTCAGATGTCAATAGCATGACAACAAAATAATCATAATAAACCACCCAATTAAATAGTATAACCAATGAGGTAGGTGCTAACTAGACCAGCAACTAGTGAACAACCTATACATAATACAATAAATAAAACAATAAATAATTTAACCCAGAGAGCACCGTTTAATAAATATGTAATATTTAAAGTAAATTCAAATTAAATAACGTTACTACAGCAGTAAACGCTTGAGCACGAATGCAGTAAACAAAACTCAACACTAAATAATAAATCTGACTTATATTATTAGCAGTAAATAAAACAATTAATTAGTGACTGAACAGTCGGTTGAGTTAATTACTGTCTTCTTGCTGAACAGTACCTACTATCGATAGGAATGAGGAGAAGGATAAATAAATGTACACACCTTATACTCATATGCCAAAACCAAAAACAAAATGCATTACTTACGCGAATCCAGAGTACCAGATGTTGATGGACCAACCAACCACGCTCTGCTACCAAAATGTTTACCCGGCGATCCTTAAAACCAGATATCGCCTGGTACGCGGTTCTCAGGACGGTTGTGAAGTAAGGCAATTTATAAAGCAATTAAATAATAACAAGTTTTTCTGACTATCAGGAGGATGTATTGTTCCACATGAGCATTAGGTAATTAATTATGAAACAATATTACAATAATAATACAGGGGGGAAATGGGGATCACCGACTGAGCTGCCTCCCTGGCTGGTGTCTTGAGCTGATGGACTGTAGATGCTGAGCTGCTGAACTGTACCACGGGTGCGAGCGGATGCCCCGTTGTGTCGTGGAGCAATGAGCGGTCAACTACGCACGTGGACGCGACGTATTTAAGAGTAGGTAAAACTACACGGAGCTGATTATTACGAGCTTAAAGATTCACAAACGAATCACAGACTGGACGACGACAGTCAATTGGATGAGCAACACGAGCTGAGCGACCGAACAGCCTCAATGTCTGAAAAAACTATAGAACACGTTTTCCGGAGTACTTCCAAACGGGAAAAGATGGCTGACGGGCGAGCGAGTAGAGCGAACGCAAACACGAAGCTGTGTTGCACTCGTTGAACAACAAAAACAAAAAGTGACGCGGACGACCGACCTCGCCAGCGCCGAGCGCCGGTAACGGTCACCGGTAGTGTTGCCACCATTGCGGCTGCTGGCGCACCGCGCCCACGAACATGGTTACTGATTACCTATTCGATTACCGTGGTGGTCAACACAGCGCGACCACCGACGGCGGCAGCTCTGTTATCACACGGATCGAACACCAGTTATATGATTTATATCTATGATAATATAAGGTATTATTAATTATGATAACTACATGCAATGTTTTTGGAAAAATTGATTAACCATGCCTTATGCAAAATGCGTTCTAATTGAAAAATAAAATATTTGTTTCAAAATAGAATATAATTTGACAATATTTAAATATAATATATTATCCTAGACTGACAAATCATCTCCGTTCAGAATCGTTTTTCGTATACAATGATACCTATCATTGCATTCAAATTTAATCCTATCCGTTACAGTAATCTACTGTACAGCAGAGCGACATTCACGACTTACCCGTTTTTTTGTTGTTTTTATCGATTTTTTTTAAAACTGTTGGAAAATGTTTACTTTTGACCTCTATAATGCACCAAGGATCTACAATTTTACATCGGAAACCACCCCCAAAGTTTGAAATCAAAGCATTATTTCAACTAGTTATGCTGTACACAGACACAAAAAAAAAACACACACATCATTGTAAAATCAATACATTCATCACTTCGTTCAGAATCTAAAAATGATATAGCTAGGAAATGGAATGGAATGGAATGGAATAATGACATTTTGTGAAAACAATTTGTTGAAGCACAAATACAAGAGCGAATGGCACCCCACTATATAATAAGTGTGGTAATATATATCTTGGTTGGTATTTGGAACCAATTTTCTGTATGAAAAATATGTATTTAAATTTAATTATATTTTATCCGATGACTGCTCCAGTAACTGGCGTAATATACGAAATGCGAACGAACGCCAACCGGACACGCATATGTATGCAGCTATATATAATATATTATACAATGTGCATTTGTGCATGCAGTATATTATTATTTATTATGACGTTCCCTGCAGTATTCGAAAGTCACCCCTAATAGTCGTCGAAGCACAGTGTAGTTGTATAGGAAATTTAATCGGTTGAACTGTAATAATATAATAATGTGATATAATATTATAATATTTATCATGTGCCACGCTATTATTTCAACATAATGATAATTTTCAACATATTATCACCATACCACACCATATGGAACATTAAACTTCTCAAATACTATTACAGGATTCAGTTGAAAAACATAAAAAGTTCTGTGAAACAGTGGTATACACCTCCGGACCTCAGACGATGTCAAGATATTGGGATCACTCATTTAAGAATCGGCCACACTTTCACCACACACTCCTTCCTAATCAGCAAATATCAGCCACCTGCATGTAGCATAATATGTCAAACTCGCACTGTTAAACACTGTAAAACAGATATTCCAATTTCCAAGAATGCTCCACATATGAACCAGTACGCACGTTTCTCAACTTCCCCTAACTAAAAAAAATACAGCAAAATTTAAAAGTGGGACTAATTATATTTTAACTTAGATTTAGTAGGTGGTAATACTTAAATAGCGAACAACACCAACCAAACAGAAAGAACTATTCAGTTGCAAAACACTAAATACAATATAGTTTAAAATAAAAATATTTTTATGATGCCTTAATATTTGGATTAAAACATACCTACCTAATATTTTAACAAAGTATAGTTATTTAAGTATAATATTTTATAATAGCTACCATGTAAAATAATGAAGGTGAAAGGTGAAGATTTTTTTTTTATTTTTTTTTTTTATTGAACTAAAAAAACATCAACAACAAAGGTTATTAGTTTTTGTTAAGATACAATGTTAAGGGTATTACAAATTTTATATGATTCTAACTACATATGGTTACTATTTAAGTTAATGTTACAATTTTTTTTTTTTTTATCAATACGTTTAAATTTTGTTGTATAAATCCGATCCTTTGAGAAAGGCTATCATGTTCGATGTGGTCTCGTTGCTCGGTCCCAGAGCTCCATACAAGTTGGGTGGAATGTTGTATTTCTCCATAACTTCTGAATATTGATAACACCCTGTTATTATATGTTTCACAGTCAGTGTAATCCCGCAGACTGCACATTGAGGGGGTTCTTCTTTGGCCATGAGGTGTTTATGTGTCATCCTTGTGTGGCCTATTCGGAGACGATTTATAATAATTTTTTCTCTTCTGCTGAGATATTGATTTTTCCAACTTAGGATTGTGTTTTTTATTTCATTGAGTTTGGTCCGTTGTTTTGACCAGTGCGTTTGCCATTTTATTAGTGTATTGTTTTTAATTTGGGTTTTGATGTCGTCATATGTTACTATATCCAGGAACTGTATATTCTGGTTGTTAGGTTGTGCCGCTTTCTTTGCTGCTTGGTCTGCCGTCTCGTTCCCCCTAATATTTGTGTGTCCTGGTACCCAAATGAAAGTGATATTTGTTCCCCTAAGCTTTAGTTCGTTGGTTTTTTCTTGTATGTTCTTAGCAATGTCAGATGGGTTTGTAGTATTTTCTAAGCTTCGTAGTGTGCTCAATGAATCAGTGAGTATCAGATTATTTGTTAGCGTTTTGTTTTGTTTTTGTATGTATTCTATTGTTTTGAGGACGGCTATTGCCTCAGCAGAAAAGATAGAACATTCATTTGGTAATCTATATCTGATAGTTGTATCGGGGTGTACAATTGCAATACCAACTCCTTTTTCAGTTTTTGAAGCATCTGTGAAGAACATGTTGCAGTTTTGGTGTGTATCAAGTACTTTTCTCAGATGTTCTTGGTATATTACTGGGTTCGTATTTTCTTTTTTATTTTTCGCTAGCTCCATATTTATGTCCAATTTGAAAGACCATGGCGATAAACTGTAAGGGTTTACTTTGAGTATATTTCCCAATTGGATTTTATCATCATTGGCAGTTTTAGTGATTTCGGCTATGTGTTTGTTGGTTGGATTGTCTGCATTTCTAATGATGTTAGCAGCGTAGAGGAGTGTCTTCTCTGCTCTTCTTAGCTCTGGAGGAGCTTCTTGCGTTATGTTTCTTATGCTTTCTATAGGACTTGATTTGAAAGCCCCAATGCATAGTCTTATGCTGGAATTTAGTACGCTGTCTATTATTTTTAGATGTGAGTGACTGGTTGATTGGTATAGAATTGCTCCGTAGTCTAACTTTGCTCTGATAAGTTGTCTATGTATGCGGATAAGTGTATGTTCGTCTCCTCCCCATTGGGCGTGACTTAACATTTTTATTATATTCAATCTTTGATTAATATCCGTTTTTAAGTATTTTAGATGTTGAATCCAGTTCATTTTTGTGTCGAATTTCAGGCCAAGAATTTTGACTGTGTTATTGTTTGGTATGTTTTTTCCATCTATTTGAACGTTTATATGTTTTTGGCCTCTTTTTCTAGAATAATGCATTGGGATTTTGAATTGGAGAATTTGAAACCTGACATATTTGCCCATTGAGTTAGTTTGATGGCTGTTTCTTCGAGGAATCTTTGTACTGTTGATAGGTTTTGGCTCCTGCACCAGAATTTGAAGTCATCTGCGAATAAATTCGCGTTTACAGGATATTTGATATTTTCCATTATATTGTTGATTGCCAACAGAAACAAAGTTACTGATAGTAACGAACCTTGTGGTACACCGTTTTCTTGTAGGAGGTTTACGGAAAGTGTGTTTGATACTTTGACTGCAATTTGTCGGTTGTCTAGGAAGCTTTTAATATAGTTAAGCATATTGCCATTGCATATCATTTTACTGAGTATTTGAATTACCCGACGTCTCCATATAGTGTCATAAGCTTTTGTGATATCTAGACATATCATTCCAAGATATTGATTTGTAGCAAATGTTTTGTTTATTTCAGAGTGTATGGTGAATAAGTTGTCAAGTGTGGAACGGGATCTGCGGAACCCACTTTGTTCATTCGCTATTAACTTGTTCTTTTCGAGGAACCATATGAGCCGCTTATTTATTATCTTTTCTAATATTTTTGCCATTGTATTTAAAAGTGTTATGGGCCTATATCCTTCCGTCGTGTGTTTGTTTTTTCCTGGTTTAGGTAGCGGTATGACTATTCCTCTCTTCCATTCGCTGGGGATGTTGCCTGTACTCCATATATTGTTGTAAATTCTTAGTAGTAAATCTTTAGATTTTGTCCCTAAATTTTGTAGAAAGCTGTATGGGATTCCATCAGGTCCTGGACTTTTACTATTGCATTTGATTAACGTCTGCTCTATTTAATTTATTGTTATTGGGAGATTTATGTTATACTGATCAGGGTTTGAGGGGTTTATTACAGATATTATTTGTTCCCTTTCATTTGGTGTTTTGATTTTTGAGATGAATTTTTTATCATATGAGTTATTGCTTGAGTTATTTTGGAAAAAAATAGCAAGTTTGTTGGCCGATTTCTCTGGGTCTGAGATTGTTTCGTGTTCATTTTTTAGAATGATTTCATTGCCTCTGCTGAGACCTTTAAGAGATTTAATTTTATTCCATATTTCTGAGGCCTTGGCTTGTGAATTTATTGAGTTCGTGAATTGATTCCAAGACGTTTTTTTGCTATGATTGATAATGTACTTGGCTCTGGCTCTTAGCTGTTATAAATTGATGAAGTTTTCTTGTGAGTTATTTTTTTTATATTTATAGAGTGCTTTGTTTTTATCTTTAATGGCCTCTTTGATTTTCTTATTCCACCATGGGACTCTTGGTTTTTTGAAATTTGCATTGCTGCCAATTGTTTTTTGTGCTACCGATGTGATATGTGTCGTAAATTTTTGCGTTGCTTCATCGGTGTTTGTTAAATCCATGTCTTAGATTCTTCTTCTAGTAGGTCAGTGAATAATTTCCAGTTTGGGTTCTTAGATTCCATCTGTGTGCTTGGTTATTTTTAGCAACTGCCTGTCTAGTTGCTAATTTAATGATTATTGGTAGATGATCACTGCTGTATATTTCATTTATTACCTCCCACTCGATTCTTTGAGAATTTTACGGTGTACTCAGTGAGAGATCTATGTTTGAAAATTTTCCATTGGCTAAATTTATATGGGTAGGGGATGTATCATTTAACAGGATAAGGTTTTGAGACGTGATTAATTTTTCTATTAATTGTCCTCTGTAGTCAGTCGAGTTGGAGCCCCATAGTATATTGTGGGCATTAAAATCTCCCACAATTATATATGGTTTGGGTAGTTGGTTTGTGAGATAGATATTGCATATGGTAAATTTTTCTTTGAGTTCTATTGTGATTGCTATGGCTTCTAAGTTGCTTTTAATTGGAGTTTCCTGGACAGGGATATTGGATTTTTGCTGAAACCAGTGTATTCTTTTATTGGTGCTGTGTAATCTTCTTTGAAATTAGTCTCTTGTAGGCAAATTATTTGTGGATTTAGGTTGTTTATTATAAGCTTGAGTTCGTTTTGTTTTTTGAAGAAACCATTTAGGTTCCATTGTATTATATTTAAAGGTTTCATTTTATGGCAGGTATTGTGATTTTATTTAAGTTTGATGTCAATTTTCGTTGGATTCCGAATTATTCGGGTCCGTATTTGTTACTTTGTCTAGAGCTTTGAATATTTTGTTGGTGATGCGGGTATAATTGTTTCTTGCTATTTTTGTGGTAAGATACGGACGGGTGATTTCGAATATTGATATCATTTCGCTTCCCTCTAGGCCATATTCTTGTATTATATTTAATGGGTTGTCTTGTTTGTGAATATTTTCTATAATGTGCGTGAATTGGTCGAAGGATATTTTAAATTTCGTCTTGTCATCGAATAAGTGCTTAATCGATTCCAAGTGACTATCCAGGTGTTCGGAGAAACGATTTCTTGAATTGGATCGTGATCGATTTGCTGATGGGCTTGGTTGATTGGGGTCAGTTATGTTTTCTTCTATAAGAATTTTTTTTTGGGGTGGTTTTATTGTTGTATTATTTTCTTGTCTTGAATCATACCGAGGGCTTGGTGGGTTTGAGGGAGATGTTGTCGTTGAAGCCGGTCGTTTTAATATGTTAATTGCTTCTACTGGTGTGCTGGGAACATCGATATCGATTTCAGTATAGTTTTCGTCCAAATTAGGACTCGTATGAGGGGGGATGTCCTCTATCGATTCGGTTTGTAGGTTTGATTCGATATTCCAATTTGTAGAGCTTGTGCTCTAGTTTTTATTACTATTGTTATCGGGATTTTTGGTGAATTTTTTGCATGAAAGTGTGGTGTGTCCGGACGTTTTGCATGTATAACAGGTTATTCTGTCATCCGTGAAGAATATTCTAAAGTTGGTTTCATTGTGATTGATTACTAGCGACCCTGGTTGCTTTGGAATATCATTCTCGTTAATATATATTTGTCTGCGAAAGCTTAGAACATGTTCATAGCCTTCCATGACTACACCTGCTCTAATATAGTTTATTTGGGATGTAGGTGTGATGTTGATATCTAGTAGTGCAGCAAGAAATTTTTCATTTGGAATTGATGGACAAACGTTTGAAATCACTATTCTTTTGGCGGTATTTATGAGCCTGCGAATTTGTATTACGTTTTCATTTATTGTGATGAATTTGGTTTTTTCTACCAGGGAGTCCACCGTGTGTTTATTGTTCAGGAATATGCAAAAACAATTGTTGGAGATTCTAGAAACAAAAAGTATATTTTTTGGTGATACTATTTGTCCTATTGCTCTTATGTAATCTATTTGTGGTATGCCTTCTATTGAATTAACAATAATAGCTTGGTCTCTTTGCGGATTGTTCTCTTTGGCTGTTGCCGTGGCGTAATTAGGTTTTAGATTAGATATGGTTGTTTGTGAGTGTGTTATGTTTTTATCTACGGGCTCATTAGCGTATGCAGTGATATCTGACATTTCGCCGCTCTTACCATTTTTATCTGGGTTGCGTGTTGTGTGGTTTGTGTTGTTTGATTTAGTCTGCCCCGTGGTGGGGATGCGTGATCCGTCAACGGCGCGGTTTATTTTTTGTGTTATATTTGATTTTTTGATTTATTATTATGGATTGAAGTATTTCTTAGAGATATTTTTGGTTGTGCCGGAGCAGGCGTGAGGCCTGGTCGTCTATTGCTGTTCATTTTGTGTTACTTTAACTATATGATGTATATATACGGTTCATATTACCTGTGCGTCTATGCTCGTCGTAATTGCACTGTGCTATCGGGAGCTGATTAAAACGCACACGCGATCGTAAAAGTTACACACGTTTCACTGTCGGGAGTTGAACACGTACTGTTTTTTTTTTTTTTTTAGATTCTGAGCGGAGCGATGAATGTATTGATTTTACCATGATGTGTGTTTTTTTTTTTTTTTTTTTTTGTGTCTGTCATCACGTTTTGGGGCAGTAAAAATGCTTCGATTTTTGACTTCAGTACCTCGTTCGATCAGAAAGTTAATCTAGTTGGTACTTTGGGGGGTCAAAAGTAAAAAATTCTTAATACTTTTCTAAATAATTGAGAAAAACAAACTAAAAATTAAGGGAAAAACGGGAAATTTTACGCACACTCATTTTTCGACAAAATCGATTTTGATTATTGATGTAACTTTAAAACAAATGGCCATAGATACATGAAATTTTCACCTAATGTTTATATAAGTATATTCTATCCACCATGCAATTTTCAAAAAATTTCGACATAAGTTGAACTATTCATAGGCATTTCAAATTTTCGATCATTATTAGTTTTTTTAAAATTAATATCGATAAAAATTTATTTGTTGGACAAAAACGCTTAAAAATTTAATACGAGGCTCTTAACATATTGTTACAATAGCAGTTGAAAAATAAAAGAAATTCATAGTCACAATTTTTTTTTATAAGCATTCAAAGTTTGAATTTTGACAAAATACGTGAAAATCACGAAAATTCACAAATTATTTTAAGCTAGAAATTCATAAAAAATTTTATTTTTAAATCTAAGATTTAAAAATTTAATACAAGATTCCTTACAAGTTTTTCAATCTTTATCACAAATAAAAATTCCACCGGAAATTCAAATTAAATTTTTATGAGCATTTTAAATTTAAATTTTTACAACATTGGATTTTCACTTTTAGCGATTTCCTTATTTTGGTGTAACTCTAAAACAAATGACCGCAGATACTTGAAATTTTCACTGAATGTTTATATAGGCATTTTCTATATTTGATAAAATTTTCAAAATTTTTTTATTTTTATTTTGAGCTGTTTATTGACATTTTAATTTTTCAACTCTTTTTGTTTTTTTGACTACAAATTTCGATAAAAAATTATTTGTTCGGTAGAAAAGCTTGAAAATTTAATACAAGGCTCTAACATATTTTTACTATAGCAGTTGAAAAATTAAAGAAATATACAGTCACAAAAGTTTTTTTTTTATAAGCATTCAAAGTTTGAATATTATGACAACATACCTACGTAAAAATCTCGAGAATTCGAAAATTATTTAAGCTTGAAATCCATAAAAAATTTTCTTTTATATCTAAGATTTGAAAATTTAATACATGGCTCCTATCATATTTTTGGTTTTGAATATAAAACTGATAAAAATTTGCTTGCAAATTATTTAGCTTTCATACAATCATACAGATATATCAATGATATTTTTGGAAATGTATCTATAAAACGTTGTTACAGATAATATGATTAAATTTTATTCTACTTTCAAAGTAGAAATTATCAATAGGTTTGGAAATAATTTTTCCTCTGTTTACCTGAAACTGCTGCTATTTGATTTTAACTTTCATGCACATAATAATATATATTGGACTTTACTAAACATACCTTAAATGAAACACTAGTTTGCCCTTATCTACTATTTTGAAGATTTTGGTGAATTTTTCATGACACTATACCTATAATTTTAATTTCCTATAATATTTTCTATAGATGTATTCAGCTCATCTATGATACGAATATTTTTAATTCCATGAAGCTTGGAAACAAGTAATCCAATGCCATTGTATATTCTTTAGGAAATTAAGTATGGAGAGTAAATTCATAGTAATTATCAATCATCCATTTTAAATCTAAATAAATAAAGCACAAACAATATACGTGATGCAGTAACAGTTTAATATTGATAACATAATACATAATATATAATGGTTAGATAGATGCACCGATTACATAGGTATAAATTATACCTATATATATAGTTAAGATTCAAGGTTTGTAACATTATATAATATTATACCGTTTAATATTATATAATGTTACAAACCTTGAATCTTAACTAAACAATAATAAAAATTATAGTTATAACAATGAAGGAACAATAGTCTATTTATATAATATCATATAGAGTACTGCATAACAATAACTTAAAGAATTTTTGTATTTTGTTTTTTTAATTGGCGAGGGGGGAAGGAGGGGTAATTTTCTGAGAATAAAAATTATAGTTGAAAAAATATAATATAATGTAATTAATATTAATATTAAATAATGTCATGATGATGGTTGCTCGGTTTCATTATTGGGGTGCTGCGTAATCGACTAACGAACACGTATCATCTGCCATCTTGTGGGGCGGGTTGCACATTAAAGCTGAGATGTTGGGGTTATTGCTTTCGATGCACGAGAAACATTGGCCGATGCATAGGCACATTTTACCGCTATCCGTGCAGTTTTGTGTACAAATGTCATAGCTGTAGAATTGAGGGTATCCTAAAACGTCCGTTGTACACAAGACACACAGGAAAGTCGATGAGTTCGGTGAGGTGCTGTCACTGGGGACGCACGGTCCATGATTTTCGGTGTGGCACGGCGATTGCGTGCATTCGTTACACGACGTGAAATTCATGCTGTCTGATGTACTTGAATTCGTTGAAGAAGTATTATTATCGTTAGATGATACGGGTGCAGGTGACTGATCGGAGTATACGTAGATGAAGTTCAAAAGTATGGCGAAAACGAACACGGGCACGACGGTGTACGACAGAAACATTTTGACTTTGCTGTTGATGTTGTTTTTTCGGAGGAAATCGAGGCTGGTACCTAATGGCTAATATACGGTACTGCGATGTCTGTTATTTCGGAATATGTTCCTCAACGACGACGAAATTGTTCCGGTCAATGTTTGCGCTTTAATAGTTGATAGACTGACACTACAGTTCCGATCGGTTTAAGTTTCATTTTTAAAGCCTAACAGCTGTCGGTTTCGCGATCGTGTCGTCGTTTAATTGGTCGGGTCTCGTCGTGGTAGGGTTGTGCGATGGGCAGTTGAATCAACACGACAAAATTATTTTGTTTGACTTCTGTCGTACAGTGTGTCACAAAAGTCCCGTTACGCTGTAATTATCTCTGTGTTAAATCCTCCGCGTGATAACTATACGTCCTGTGGATGTGACATTGTTCAACAGCAATTCATTATAAAAATGTGCGACACAAAGTTTCAATTTCTTAATTGTTGTAGTGGTGATAAAACCATCACTCTAAATAGATTGGTGTGCCCATCTCACAGACTTATACATAAGGTGGTTCTAGACATTTTAAGAAGTAATATATTATGCTGCATACTGCTATTATCTATAATCGATAGTTATAACTAAAAATAAATATTAAATTTGTGAGTAAATATCATAAATGCATGAAAATTTATTAATAAATAATAATTAATAAACAGTGGTATTCAATCCATAAGTACTTAGGTATCTAAATATAGTTCTATTAGTTCTAATAATCGTTAATTGTCGTAATTAATTAAAATATCTAATAATTATTTTGGTCCAAACGGTGTGTACTTCGCGCCTCATGTGTTGTCACTGTCTTTCTCATGTATAATACTACATAGCACACTTTCGTTCACTAGTTTTAATAGTGTGCTGTCAGTTTTGATATTAGAGTAAATTGTGAAAGAGTTATGTGCATTTTCAAATATTTATGCATTATTATATACGAATCACTCCTTTAAAAATTAAAATATCGTAAAAACCAACGAAAGAACACAGAAAATGTTCTTACCTAAAAGTTTGATAAGGACTCAGTTCGCTCTAATATCAAGACTAACAGCACACTATTGTAAATAGTGAACGAAAATTTGCTATGTGTAGTACGTGAGTAAGACTAAAACAATAAACATTTATAAGAAACTTGTAACAATTGAACATTTAAATACATTTTCAAACAGAAAATAATTTTCACATTTCCGTCTAGTACACATTAGTATAATATTGTATATATAATGTATTTTAAACTCGGTTTGTGTTAAATATTGTACCACTACTCACTAATTAATATTAAAAGAATGCAAGATTTATAGATTATTATATTAGTTATATAAAGCTTCAATCATAATAACATTGGTAGGTCCAGGCACATATACAGGGGAGAGGAGAGAGGTTGGGGTTAGGTTATGCATTTTTTACACACCCAAAGTAGAACTTTGAACACTTCAATCTCCAATCCAATAGTGTACATATATAACACTTATAAATATGTCAATAGTGACTTCCTAATTTTTGGAACCGCAAAACTTAAATCAAGTTAGTGAGATTGATTTTCATTAAGTCATTAACACTATTACTTGTTTACTGAGATTTGAAATTATTATTTGTAAAGAAAGTTTTCGAAAAACCTACATGAATATTCAATCGCAGAACCTACCGTTGCAATCAGTTTTGGATAATTTTTTTTTTAAGCTCACGAAGGGTATTTACTTGAATAAATTGTATTAATCCAGAACTACATGTTCCACCAAAGCATCACATTTGGATCTTTGGGGGTTAATTACAGGAAGTATACTAGTTAGGTCCTAGATTATTTTAAGTAAATAACTCAAATATTCGATATAGAAGGTAAAACATTAAAAATACGTATATAAATATAAGAAAAATTATATAATATAAAATGCGATTAAAAAAAAAGTTGCTAAAAATATATCGCTCTGCTGTTTAGTAGTTTACAAGTGGGTTACTTTAATGGATAGTATTAAATTTGGACTCTCTATCAATTGGACATAATATCGTAATCACCTGCCCCAAATACACAGAAGCACGCAAGATACATCAAAACCCTGCATCACTCTATCAAGCCTTCAAAGATGAAAACACAGCTGCAATCAGTACATTTTTCCATAATATAAACATTAAATACTCATTGTAAATAATAACTATAATAATGTTGTAAAATGTGTTCCAAAATTTAATGTACACATATATATATATATTTCCCTTTCTTTTTCTTGTATATATTTTGATTAAAATAGGCTAAAGAGTTGTTTAAGTCTTAATAAACTTTTTTTTTCTTAAACATTAAAAAAAATAAAAATATTGAATTCAATAATATAATATCATTGAATAAGCAAAATGATTCTGAGTGGAGACGATTTGTCAGACTATGAAATTTTGTAGTTTTATACAATATTATTTATTTAGCTATTATTTCAAAAAAAAAAATAAAAAAATTTAGGTACCTATACCTATAAAATATAGTCCAGATTCATTATGCACACGACTCACTCAGTCGTTCATAGTAGGTGTACTATACAATTTAAAGTTCACACGTATAATATTTTTAAATTACAACAATTTAACTAAAATTGTTATCATTGATTATTTAATGAGTAATTTCATCCAAATTTGAAATTAAGATAACTATAAAAAAAACTGTGTTTGTGAAGTTTATAGATTTTTTTTAGTGGAATTAACTACTTACGTGGTTCCTCGTTTTTTTAAGATTTAAACGTTTTATAAAATTTTAACAACTAAAGAATTTGTAAATTTTCAATTAAATAAATGTTGAAAAAATTGGAACTTAAAATGATTATAAAAAAAAAACTTGACTATGTGTATTTGTAATGGTTTTCAACTGCTATTATATAAAGTTATTAGGAATCTTCTATTATATTTTCAAGTTCTTTCACTCAATGGATAAAATTTTATTGACATTTGTGGAATTAATAAATAAAAAACGAAAATTTTCAAATGTCTTTAAAATGTAAATAACTTAAATTTGTTGAAATATTTTGAAAATTTTATGAAGTATAGATATTGATAAAATAAACATAATATGGTATAAATTTCAAGTTTCTACAGTTATTCGTTTATGAATAACGACCAAATAAGAATATTGGTACAAATGACATGGCGTGATGAATATTGAATGTTCATAGGCGTGCGTACGGGTTAGGCTGATTGGGCTTTAGCCCCACCTGACCCTATTTGTTTTCATACGAGGGTGGGTACTTGGTACCTTAAAAAGTAATAAGGTGTTATATGTGTTATAACCGTAGAAAATTGATAAAAAAAATAAATCGAAATCATAGATAATATTTACACGATTAAAGATAATAATAATATGTGATAAAAATAAAACTGACATTCCCAATATCAAAAAAAGAAAAATTTCTAAAAAGGTTGATGACAACTATGATCATCAATATTTTGAAGAAACTAAAAAATATGAAATGAAACATTCTTGTTTTTATTTTGCACTTTACCAGATTATATTTGGATTAAACGTTCGATTCAACAAAGAAAGTCTTAAATTAATCGAACTGGTTGGGAATTTGGTTAGGTCAAAATGAGTATTTATCTGCTACCTTCGACCATCGACCAGTAAACTTATCATTTATACATTTTACCTATCTGGGAACAACTAAAAAAATTAATCGTCAAATGGTTAATATAATATTAATATTCCATGTTAATCATTCAGGCTTTATGTAAACTGTGCAGATTTATCAAATTACATGGCGCAGATTACCTCAAAATGAATAATTAGATGTTACGAAAATTGCTTGTAGTTTTTTTTAAGTTTTAGTGCAGATCACAGACAACCAGAGGCGTGCTCAAGGGAGAGTCATGAGGTTCGACCCCCCTCCTAATATAATGATGTATATGTTATTTCACAAAAATATGAAGTCAATCCCCCCACCATAAAAAAATCATGAGCATGGCGTTTTTGCAGACAACACATCATATAACTGAAAATGTACCAATATTAGCACGCGATGGCGGATATCTTCAAAAACTGCTTCTCATATAATACTTAAAATATTTCCACCATGCAAATCACAAACCGCCACCCCTTTTGAGCCCTCTCCTTAATTAACTAGTCACACCGCTGTATAAAACGTACATGCAAGGTACAGCATAACTAGTCGAAATAATGATTCAATTTCAAACTTTGGGGGTGGTTTCCGATGTAAAAGTGAATATCTTTGATGCATTATAGAGGTATCAAAAGTAAACATTTTCTAACAGTTTTCAAAAAAATCAAGAAAAACAAAAATAAAAATGACAGAAAAACTGGAATTTTTACGCAAAACCAGTTTTTGACCAAATCGATTTTTTTAAATGGTTGTAATTCAAAAACTAATCACTGTAAATACTTGACTTTTTCACCAAATATGTATGTATGTGTTGTCTATATACAGTTTAATTTTCACAAATTTTTGACTCTATTTGAGTTATTTATAGACCACTGATATTTTCGATTTTTTTGAGAATTTTTTTTTGAAGTATCGGTAAAAAAATTTTGTACGACCAAAAAACTTGAAAATTTAATACAAGGTTCCTTATGAGTTGTTCTTATTGTAGCTAAAATAAATTAAAAATCCGTTGGCACAATTTTTTTTTATAAGCGTTTATAGTTTAAATTTTTACGAAATATGTCGAAAACGCGAAAATTTGCAAGTAATTTTGAAGTTGAAAAATCATAAAAATTTTTGTGTTTATAACTAAGGATTAAAAATATAACACTAAGAAGAACACCAAGAAATGTATACAAAATTTTCTTTTTAAATCAAAGATTTGAAAATTTTTAATTATCTATAATATATCCTAGACTGACAAATCATCTCCGTTCAGAATCCTTTTTCGTATACAATGATACCTATCATTACATTCAAATCTAACCTACCCTAGTCAAAGGTCCACTCCACCACCTAATGTATAGCAGAGCGACATCCACTTGCCCGCTTTTTGTTTAATTTAGTTTTTATGAGAAACGGACTACCTATACAAACTTAAAAGTGGCACAAATTACTGATATTAATTTTTAAATGTAGCGCAAATTACATATATATTTTTATTTTATTTTTTGGGAGGACGGGGTAGATTTTTGATGTAAATTACATACGCTCGTATCTTCGTACTATGGATGATACGAGTTTTAAATCGTTTCAGATTTTCGCATTTTATGCGATCGTTTGTTATGGCAGTGTTATTATAACAATTTCGGTGAAAAATGTAGTGACGAATATTTGATTATGGTTGACTATTACATTTACAGGAGCTAACAAATATTTGATGTTTGCAAAATTAATATGGCGGCAATATTTCAATAACATTTAACAGCATACCTAATGTCAGCTATTAATTTATAACTTCGTTATTGTACTGAAACTTAAACTGCTGTTCAATTATTATAATGCGCATTGTGTACAATTGTATTTAAATGTGGCACTTGTCGTGCAATCGTAGTCGTAAATATTATACCAAAACCCGAAACGATTACATAAATCAGGCACGCAGATTTATTATTCAATTAAATATTTGATTATACCCAACTATTATTGGAGTTTTTTGAAATTTATTTTGTTTAAGTGTTGTCAAATTAGTTCACTCTTAGCATATGTTGTATAATTTGTACCGTTTAACTTAATATATTGTTTTGTTTAAATTTTACATATTATTATTATATGTTAATATAAATTAATTATTAAATTAAATGTTTGTTTTAGTATGCCTACCTACATGCAATAACCTAATTATACATTACAAAACGTTATCATACATTTTTGTGTGGGTTGGCTAAGAATAATAATTAGATCATAGTTTATGTAAAATATATACTTTTATAATGTATAATTGGATTTAAAAAAAACGGGTCAGTGGATGTTGCACTGCTGTACATTAGGGGGTGGGGTGGACCTCTGACTAGTGTAGGTTAAATTTGAATGTAATGATGGGTATCATTGTATACGAAAAACGATTCTGAACGGAGATGATTTTTCAGTCTATATAGGATATTATATTTAAATATTGTCATATATTCTATTTTGAAACAAATATTTAATTTTTCAATTAGGACGCATTTTGCATAAGGCACGGTTAATCAATTTTTCCAAAAACATTGCATGTAGGTAGTTATTATAATTAATCAAAATACCTTATATTATCATAGATATAAATCATATACCTGGTTTGAGGATAAATCGTTATGTTACGCGATTTCATAAAAATTTTAAACTCAAACGCTCAAAACATTTTTCCTATAATGACGCTTCAAATTTTCACTATAGCTATTTGAAGCAAAACTTAGTGTTGAATTTTATAACCTTAGATAAAAATACAAACAATATTATGAATTTTGAACTACATAATAATTCGCAAATATTCATGGTTTTGACGAATTTTTGTCAATATTTGAACTTCAAATGCTAATAAAAAAAAATTGTGCCTATGTATTCTTATAATGTTTTAATCACTATAAGAATAACTTATGAGGAACTTGTGCGGTTCTGGACCGATGCCGCGTGGGTCAGTGGTGTAGGAAGTGGTGGAGAAAAAAAAACACAAACGGTTCGCGGTATTATGACTTTTTATTGTGGTGGTTGAAAATACAACCGCAAGAAAATGATCAACACGAAAAAAAACAAAGAAAAAATGTACACTCAAAATGAATGTCGTATTCGGGAGGGCGATGTGCATGTCTTCCTTCCGTGTCGGTCAAAACTAGACCCTCGACCGGTTCGGAGTCTCGGCGGATCGACCGTTCCAGACGCGCTTATCGCGCGTCGGTGTCGTCCGTCGTCGATTGGTGGTTGAAAAGAGAAGTAGTTGCGTGGGTTTCCGCGCAAAGGCCGTTTGAATTCAAACGGCTATTACGCGGGCCCGCGTCATATTACCCCCCCAAACCACCAGCGACGGCGTTGTTCCGGCCGGTACCGGTGGATCGAGTTGTGGCTTATGTGTCGGGGTGTGTTTTTCGCCGACACATATCCGCGCGCGGGCACGTTTCCCGGCTGATCTGTCGGAGGGACGTGGGGGAGACTGGAGTAAGCCAGACTGACCTCCATGTCCACATCGGCGACAAGGTGCGCGTCCGGCCCTCCCAACAGTTCCGCATCTTCTTCCGCTGATATTTCCATATCAACGGGTTGTGAGGAGGCTGTTGTTGGTTGTTCCGTGGTCCCAGTTGTTCCGTTAGGTATCACTACCTCCGGTACCGTGACCACGGTGAGGACCGGGTTTACATCCCCTTGATGTTGTAGGACCGGTGTAGGCGGTGCTGCTGGGACGGCTGCAGCTTCTTCGCCCGATGGTCCCACAAGCGTTGTTGGTTCCGGCGTTGGTGGTCGCCGGTCGCGTCGTGGCCGCTGGTTGCGCTGCCCGTCTGGGACTTCGCGACTTGTTGCAGCGTATCACCGTCGTGGGGTCGCCACTCGTGTGTAGGCGGCCCACAGTACGGGGTCCCGTTGAAGCTGCGCCGTCGTCATCCGCTGTACCCGTGCCGCCGTGTTGATGTTGGTTGCCTCCTCCGCGCTGGCTGTCCTTAGAAGCTGGTGGCTGGTGGTTATGACGTCCTTTTCCAGCATGTAGACGAATTTGTTTACCCGTGTGTATTGTGCACGTGGCCTAATCCCAAGAGACTTCATTGTTGACAATGAAGTAGTGTCCTAGTAACGCGTCGCAATACAAATTATCTAGGATGATTGCTTCGAATTTTATGTCGAGTGTGCTTATCCTAGCTTCGAACGTGGTAGTTCCACTGGTTGTCGCAGTGTGACCGTCCACCATTAGGACGTTGTTTGGTGGTCCGTGGGGAGGTAATTTGCCGTATTTACGGGCTACTGTTGGGTCGCGTATTTTGCAAATGTGGGTACACTCAGAACCTGGTTGCTCCGATTGGTCCAATTTGAATTCCCGCTATTTTCTTATCACTTTAAATATTTTATACCTACTAATATCACTAATATACAGATATCAAATCGTGATTGTAATATGTTTGTTCTAATTAATATCAATATGTTAAAAATATTAGTTGAATTTGATGTTGTAACGATCGAAATTGTAATTAATATTAATAATATTATAAACCATTATGGGTGTCCCGTCATTTCGACGTGGCAATCTTGACGCACGTCAAATGGACGCGGCCATTTGGACGAACGACAATATTGGACGCATACGTCATTTTGATGCATGGAATTTTGACTCCATCACTTTTAGGCGCAAGTCAATTTTGACGCAAAACAAAAATATAATTTTATACTTATTATAATACGTATAATATTGTAAAATAATACGACATTTTGTTTAATGCTCGATAGTCTTTCTTAACAATCTTATTTAACAATAAATATAAGTTTGAATTTGCTTCATAATATTGAGCCACATAAGTATAGGTTAAAAATATATATCTGTAATCTGAATCCCGGATGAAAAGACTTTTTGACCGATCACCCTGTAATCTTTAGTAATTTGTTAATCTTTATGGTCACATAAATGGTACACATTTTATCATTATCTTAATATTACGGTTTGCCGTTCAATTATACCTGTACATTAATACATGGGTGCGTCAGTATGCTTTATATCGCGCAGTGAGTCGTACGCTTTTAAAAATTATCAACTACCTACCTATATCTACATCTGTTAGTGTGCTTTAAATATTTTAACTTGTAAATTAAAAAAAAAATTATAACATGCCATTGGAGTTTGTAAAAAGTCAACGGGGAAAAGATCTCCTTGTTCATGGTGAATTTATTTATAAAAAAGATAGAGAAGAAAAGATAAAGAAAAAATGATATGGAGATGCAACGAAATCAAAAATTGTCCAGGACGAGCGCATACAATGCAAGGTACTTATATATTATTTCTTTATGTATTTATTTTTATTTTTCATATTTTGATAATGTCAGACACAAAATTATTATTAATAATTGATAACGTTTTTTTTATAAGAACCTACATATTGTAGACTATTTTTTTAACACTCAATTGTACTTTTAGGAGATATAATAAAATCCATAGTTCATAATCATGTACCAGACGTCGCAAAAATTGAAGCTAAGAAAGCTATAAATCTAATAAAGGAATATGCAACAACAACAGTAACAACTACAAGAGCTATACTGGGAGAAACGTCAGCACAGGTAATAAAATATTATTTATATTTATATAAATATTAAGCCCCCCCGTAATCAAATCACACCAGACATAAAAAATAACAAAAAGGTATGTTTAAATATTTGATATTTATAATTTTTATAAATTTTAACTACAAAATAATTTGTAAATATTCATGATTTTGACGAATTTTTGAACTTTTAAATCACAATAAAACTAACGTTTGAAGAACTTTGTATTAAATTAAAAAAACTGGTGAAGTTTTCAACTACAAAATTACTTGCAATTACTTGCCTATGGGTAAACTTTGAACTTACCTAAGTATTTATGTACGTCGTTTAATATTGTTTTAGTTACCATGTGCAGTGGTAGGACAGCTACCGAATATTAAATGCTTGAAGAAAACAATACAGCGGTCTAGAAAAACGGTGGAAGCCAGTCCTGCAAACCCTCAATCATACAATTTTGAAATTCCAAATAAATTCCAAATTACGTTAGACAGTGAACAATTTGTATTATTTGACAGTGGCGATAATGGTAATTATGACGATCGGATTCTATTATTTTCAACAGAAAAAAGTTTAAACGTATTAAGAAATTCGGATCATTGGTTTTCGGATGGAACGTTTCATCTTGCCCAAATTTATTTGGTCAATTATATACGATTCATGCAGTTTACTCTGGTGCAATAATACCATTAGTGTATGTTTTGTTGCCCGATAAAAAAGAAGTAACGTATAATAAAATGTTTCAAGCATTAAAATTCCTTAAGTTTGATTTATGTCCGAAATCATTTACAACAGATTTTGTAAAAGCAGCAATGAACTCTATCAAAAATGAATTTCCAAGTACAGAGATACATGGCTGTTTTTTTCATTTTAGTCAAGCAGTTTGGTGAAAAATTTAAAACTACGGATTGACAACAAAATATATAGAAGATGTAACTTTTGCATTACATGTTCGAAAATTAATAGCGCTTGCTTTTATACCTATTGACAAAGTAGTTAATTATTTTGAAGTTTTATTGGAGAGCGATTTTTATATGGAAAATGAAAATATGTTAACTCCACTAATCACCTATTTCGAAACTGCGTGGATTGGAATTTTGGACAGGAGAGGTCGACGTCGACAACCGCAATATCCTATCGAAGTATGGAACTGTTCAGAACGTCTTCAATCTGATCTGCCGAGAACCAACAATAGTATTGAGGGCTGGCATAATGCATTTTCGGCATTAATTAATTGTAAAAAACCAGTCATATGGAAGTTTATAAGTGCATTGCAAAGAGATGAAAGTTTGACAAAAATAATTAAAGAACAATTAATTGCTGGGTTAGGTTAGGTTAGGTTAGGTTTTAGGCATGACACATGTATTTTTCGCGGTGGTTGCTAGTCGGTAAAACTTCTTTTCCGACTTGCTTCGCCAACCCTACCGGTCCCCACCAATTCGGTGCGAAAATTACAATCGATAAAGTCTTTATTACCATTTTTAATTTCACTATCCCAGGCAGCATTATGATGCGATGTAATAATTGTTTTATTATACGAGCAATATCCTTTTGAAATACCCGGGTTAACAAGTTTTTGAATGTGAGTACCGTTTATTTCATATTTCATTTCAGAGAAAAGAAATGCAAGTCCATTGTTTATAAATCTGATTTCGTCAGTTATTTCTGTAGGTTTAGTTATTGTTCCCTCAATGTAAATATAACTCTCACATGGTAAAGTGTAAGACTCTGTGTTATGTAAAGCAATACGGACCTCATCATTATTAGAAAGAGCGGACGTCGAATAAGGCAAAAAAGAATGATATTCAATTTGAGTTATTTTACATTCATTGGTATATCCAGCCGTGAAATTTAAATACACATCTTCCATATTAAATTGCGTTCATCGAACGTAGAAAAGCCAAATTATCAGCAGTTAAACTATGTTTGACATACAATTTACGTTTAGAATATTTTTTTTTCTTTAGAGATGTTACCTTGTTAGTGTTATCAACACGACTAACAGGTTTTATATTTGCATACGTATTTATATTATAAAATTGCAGCCTTATAATATTATCATGAGTCTTGAATTAATAATCGCAGATCGATCAACTCGTTGTTCTGATTTTTTAAAATCATACTTGCGTGCGTTATAGATGTAGAATTAAGAGGGTGAAATACCAAATGTGATGGTACCTCTATTATATTATAGCCTGGAGGTACATTTGGATAAAGCTCATGTATTATATGACACTGTTTACCGTTGACAAATGAACCCATAACTAGGTTTGAATCGATATATATAAATATACAGTTTGTTGTGGTAATATTGACTAACGAAACTGATTCGTGATTGACATTAGCAGCATATTTACGATTTTTAAACCCCAACAACTGCCCTATTGTATTGTAGCGTCCCAGCATACAGGAGGACAAACGACTGGTGTTGAGGTAGGTGGATTGAGTGTAATAAGTATAACAACTTAATTTGTGATTAATTATTATATATTTATTTGATTACTATGTAAATAAAACACTTTTTACTGCACAAATTGATTTGGTTGCAAAATATTCTAAGTCCGAATAATTAAATTGGACTGGTGTCTGGCGTGAAGGTGCTTGCTCTGACTCTGGTGGCTCACGTCTGAATTGGGTCTAATCGGGGCTCTCCTATATAGTCCAGATAGTCCTACTCCCTGCGTTTCCTCTCCTATCGATAAGATACGTATGTGTCCATGGCCGAGTCGTGCAAAAGTGTACGCATGTATTATTCTAATATCGCAGCTTCCCACGCCCATGCGACCGGTCGGCCACATCCTGGTTATTCGCGATACGTAATCTCCATAACCCGACGACATTAATCATATCTCTAGATACGCCTGCCAAGACTACGATTTCATATTTAATATTTCGTATATCTAATTCCAACAATGGTGATATTTTGGAAAGGCTAGAAGTTTGGCCTTCGATATAGTTATTGAGGTCCTACACAATAGAATTGGTTGGCGAACTCATACGCCCCAGAGTCACTTATACATATCTACGTGTATATGCGTGTTTAGATGTCTCAGCGGGACGTCAGTACATAGCACTATTTGCCATAAAAAAATCGATAGTTTCGCTACAAAACATTGTACATTTTAATGTATTATTATCTGCTCTCAACTCGAATAAAGTATCAGTATTATGTAATACACGTTATAGCAGTCTCAATTTCCATCAATTCATAAGAGCCAGTAGGTATTGTATAGCAATCGCTATTATTATTATTATTATATATGAAACCAATTTTATTACACTTTTCGTTTACATCATAATTGTTCGTTTGAAAACCCAACAGTCCGATTTTTTCATTTTTATTAACTTCTATAGGTGGGAAAAAGTCGCTTGAGTTCCCCGTTAAAATTATAGTGTACATGATAAAAATTTTAAACACAAGTGTCCACAATTTGTTGTATCATATTTCTGTCGTTTCTCGTAATTATATATTCGATACTACAACCGTTGAAATATTTCAGTAATTCTAGCGGAGGGATTAAGTTTCCGTAGCTATCAAAATATTTAACTTGATTTCCGATTTTCTTATACGCTACCCAATAAGTACCTGTACCGATTACACTGTCTAAATTAACAATAGCTGCAGCTATGATTCTTGATTTTTCGAGCATTTTGGCAACCTAGACTAGGTATAAACTTTTTCCTTTGACGATTTTATAAGAACCGCCCTTGTGAGGTGTTAGATAAAAACCTTTACCTAAATGAATAGGAGTGCTTTTACCAGAATTTAATTAGATCACTACTTTTACTATATTGCCGACACCTCCGGTAAGCGCGCCTAATGCTGATAAACCAGCAAAAATAGGTATTAAAGGTTATAAAGAGATTAAAGAGATCGCCCTTTTTTGGTATTGGTATAATTCTTGGAGTTTTAGTCTTCTTATTTATAGATTTTTTAGATTTTTTCGCAGATGACAGACATGTTTTTACTAATTTAGTTATATTATTTTCATTCATTTTATTCTTGATCGAATTTTTAGCAGCCGAAACAATTTGTTTAAATCCGCAACCAGCACCCATCTTACGTTTGACTTTCATGGCTGTAGTAACCAGCCAAGACGCCGCTTTTTCCTTAATACCTTTGTTTTCAGATTTAAACACCTCCCACGCCTGATTTTCCAATATTTCGTCCGCTCTGTGTTTATCGGCGAAAGAATTACTTTCTTCGTATGCTATATCGTGAGCTCTGGCCAACTCATCAAGACTGTTTATCCCACGTTCTCCACGTGCTAATCTTTCTTTTAATATTTGGTTCCAGATTTTAATGATAATAATAATAATAATAATAATATATCATAATGACTTACCTATAGCCTGGTAAATGTAATTCCACGGGTAAATGATTAATAACAGAGTTAATAAGACCGGAGCCTTAATTGTTGTTCCGTTTACGAATGAGAAACATCGTGTGACGCTTTCCCTGACAATACATCTGTATTTATAGCTAAAAATTAAAAATGCAATTTATAGAGCAAGAGAAAAAAATTCGAATTTTAACATTGATACCCCCGACACAATTCAGCTTAGACATGGTGTGCTTTTTCCAAATACAATTAGATCGCTAGTGCTTGGAAGCTCGGGATGTGGAAAAACAAATTTGATATATTTTTTACTCGTTGACGAAAACGGGTTACGTTTTGAGAATGTTTACATATACTCTAAAACGCTGGTACAACCAAAATATAAATTATTAAAACGTATAATTGATAGTATTGACGGTATTAACATGTACACATTTTTTGAGAATGATAAAGTGATTCCACCCGAGCAAGTCTTACCAAATTCTATTTTTATCCTGGACGATGTTATAGGCGAACAACAAAACGTAATAAGGGAATACTTTTCTCGAGGTCGTCACAATAAAATAGATATATTTTACCTGGCTCAGAGTTATTCAAAAGTACCTAAACAGTTGATACGTGATAATGCTAATTTATTAGTATTATTCAAACAAGATGAAACCAATTTAAAGCATATTTACAACGAACACTGTTCAGGCGATATGTCATATATACAATTTAAACATTTTAAACATTTTTGTGTGACGTGCTGGAATCGTGACAGATTCGCATTTGTTGTTATTTGTAAAGATAGCGAACGTGATAACGGACGTTTTAGATTTGGATTTGATACATATGTGGTTATATAAGACGGTATACAATAATAAATATTATAATTTAAAACGTAATCATGACGGAAGCAACTACTGTATTAGACGAGCTCGTTAAAGCTAAGGAAAGTATAAAACGTAAATATATAGCATTAAAAACCGGTTGATATAATGTTCAGCAACTAATGTCCGAGACATTAAAACCTATTATTGAACCTGAATATCTGATAAACCTCGACACACACTGATTAAAGAAAATATTAATTCGAAAAACTCGATTGAATATCAACAAGAAATTGAAAATTGGTTTCAGTCTACAGACTTGAATAAAACCTATGGTCCAAAAAAACTTCCAAACGGTAATATTATTTTGGGTGGAAAAGAAGTAAAATTCCTCGAAAACACTATACTTATTGACGGTGTTGTTTACCCATCAACCTCGAGACTTATTCAGTTATTATTTTTGAAAAATCCACTAATTTATACTGATAACGATTTAGAGGTATATAAATCTATATTAATTCAAACATCGGCACATTTATCATCGGATGGTAAAAAAATAAAAAAGGCTGGCTCTAAATATTCATCGGTTATTAATAAATTATTTATCTCGTCTGGTGGTGGATTATCAATGAAATTACAAAAAAATAATTTAGTGTATTGGAACGATCCAAATGAGTTAGTCGACCGATTGCGTCTTCTTCTCGCGTCCAAAGCAGCTAGTAATACAGGTGTTTCAAACGAAATAATATCGATTTTCCAAGAATTACCCGAAGCCGGTCTTATAAAACGAATAGACATTTGGTATTCTGTCTAAACGGGGAATCGCAAACGAACTACACAAGCCAGCAAGGAAAAATTTCATCAGACGTCCAAACATACGGGAAAAATGATTTGTGGCAAGCTGACTTGGTTGAAATGATTCCATATTCAAAGAAAAATAAAGGTTACAAATACATTCTAACAGTTATTGACTGTTTTACGAAATTTGCGTGGGCTCTACCTCTGAAATCAAAAACTGGTAGAGAAGTCACTAGTGCGATGTCGAAAATATTACTTGGTCGTTCACCAAAACTTTTACAACTCGATAATGGAAAAGAATTTTATAACACCACTTTCAACGCATTGATGACTAAGTATAAAATACACAAATATTCTACATTCAGCGTTATGAAAGCATGTATTGTAGAACGATTTAATCGTACATTAAAAGAAAAAATGTTTAGAGAGTTTACGGCGCGTGGCTCATACGAATGGATTTCAATTTTGCCGTTGCTGCTTAACGAATTACAATAATTCACGACATAGAACTATAGGAATGACACCAATACAAGCAGACTTCGACCCCGCCTCAGTGGTAATAAAACAATGTAAAATTAATAATGAAAAAATTAAATTCAAAGTCGGTGATAACGTACGTATCAGTACACAAAAAGGCGTGTTTACAAAAGGTTATTTATCAAACTGGTCCACGGAAATATTCGAGATTATAAAAATAAATAAAACATTACCCGTTACTTATGAATTGCAAGATTATATGGGTAAACCTATATAGATTGTTTTTACTCTGATGAAATATATAAGATCAATTTTCAAACGAATATTTAATCGAAAAAATTATTCGTAAGAAGGGCCATAAAATGTTTGTAAAATGGTTAGGATTTGATAATACTCATAATAGCTGGATAAGTACATGTGATGTTAAAAAATAGTGCCAGTAGTTCTATAACTATTAACGTGTTTGGTAGTTCTCAGGCTAGTGATACTAAAAAAATTATTTCCGATATTCAATCAAGTAACAAAACAATCCTAAATGATGTGCAACTTCATCAGAAAGAAATTGATACTTTGAAAAGTAATATTGTTGATCTACATTTAAAAATACATTCGTTGGAAAATAATATACAAACAAGTAATAAGTCTTTATTAAATTGTGAAAATCGTATGTCAGAGCTATTTAATAACTATGCTGCAACTAGCACAGCAATAGGTATCTTCGGAAGACACTTGAGCCAATTAAAAGCTGAAATAAATCGAATAACTGGAATATTTGATGAAAATTCACTACCGAATCATGGGGCATATATTACAGATTTAAATTCACGTCTAGAGATCATCGAAAGAAAAAATATGAATAAAACTTAATTATATTTACAATATATGATACAATTTACAATAATATAATTAGTTGGTTTTAAATATATGAGATATTGGAATATAATGTCAGTCGTGCTGTATACATCAACGTATTTGGTAGTCCTCCGACCTTGTTATAAATATTACAAGTCATTTTTATATATCTATGATTATGACAATAGCTATCATAGACATGCAATGCATACTTGGAGCAACAAGAGTCGTAAAACTAATAAGTGGTTGGCTCCTTCTTTCTCTCTGCTATAAAACATGGGTGGTCACTGGGTAAGTTTGCGGTGTCCATTCGATCCAACAAGTTATGGTTGGCCGCCAAGTCTGCATAAAAGTCCTTAGTACTAATATGATATATAAAAGAATCTGGAAAAATAATGTTGAATTAATATATTATATACATGAGATTAGTTTTTAGTTTGAGTAAATTTACCTGTATCAGTATCCATAAGTGATAATCTATGGCCATAGAATTTCTTCATTACATTATAATGATAGTCATACATCATTGTTTTTGATATGTCGAGCACAGCAAATACTATTAACATGGTTCAAAAATGTTTATTAAAATATAAAAAAAATATTCTGAGTTGTACATGAGTAAAATACTTACCAATATAGATTGGTTTAAAGAAATCTATGATTTTATATTCCAATGTTACAGCAGTTATATTTTTATGTTCATAATTGGTACAATATTGTGTCATTGTATTAATTATTTAAATTATATATTATTGTATTACGTTAAACTGTTGTATA